>NC_079519.1:739341-866102 GCF_000801105.2 Raphanus sativus | reverse complement strand
GAAAACTCATTATTTTAAAAGAGGGCCCACGGATTTTGAAATTTTTTCAAAAATATGAAAATCTTGTTTTAGTGTATAGTGTAATCGAGACTGGCATAATATGATGGCAAAGAGGTTTAGAACATTTTTGTCTCCATTTCTCTAGATAATGAAGATTTTATAATGGTAAATCCATTAATCTAGGCAGTATATGAAATTTTAGTAAACGAAATATTAAAAATTAGAATGATTCCTATATACCGTGAAAAAGACTTCAGAATACATTAAATGAAATGTAGAATGTGGTTTGAAATTTTAAAACAAAAGTGATGAGTATAAATTTCAGTATATAGAGGATTTACCGAAAACTCATTATTTCAAAAGGGGTTAACCCATGGATTTTGAAAATTTTTCAAAAATATGAAAATCTTGTTTTAGTGAATAGTATCATCGAGACTGACATAATATGATGGTCAAAGAGGTTTAGAACATGTTTGTCTCCGTTTCGCTAGATAATAAAGATTTTGTAATGGTAAATCCACTAATCTAGGCAACATATGAACAAAATATTAAAAATTTAGAATGGTTCCTATATACCATGAAAAAGACTTCAGAATACCTTAATTAAAATGTAGAATGTGGTTTGAAATTTTTAAAACCAAAGTGAAGATTGTAAGCTTTAGTATATAAAGGATTTACCGAAAACTCATTATTTTAAAAGGGGTTAACCCACGGATTTTGACATTTTTCAAAAATATGAAAATCTTGTTTTAGTGTATAGTTTCATCGAGACTGACACAATATGATGGTCAAAGAGGTTTAGAACATTTTTTGTCTCCGTTTCTCTAGATAATGAAGATTTTATAATGGTAATTCTATTAATCTAGGCAGTATATGAACTTTTAGTAAACGAAATATTAAAAAAATTAGAATGATTCCTATATACCATGAAAAAGATCTCAGAATACATTAATTCAAATGTAGAATGTGGTTTGAAATTTTAAAACAAAAGTAAAGAGTATAAACTTCAATATATAGAGGATTTACAGAAAACTCATTATTTTAAAAGGGGTTAACCCACGGATTTTGAAAAATTTTCAAAAATATGAAAATCTGTTTTTAGTGTTTAGTATCATCGAGACTGACATAGTATGATGGTCAAAGAGGTTTAGAAAATTTTTTGTCTCCGTTTCTCTAGATAATGAAGATTTTATAATGGTAATTCCACTAATCTAGGCAGTCTATGAAATTTAAGTAAACAAAATATTAAAAAATTAGACTGATTCCTATTTACCATGAAAATAAATTCAGAATACATTAATTCAAATGTTGAATGTGGTTTGAAATTTTTAAAACCAAAGTGAAGATTATAAACTTTAGTATATAAAGGATTTACCGAAAACTCATTATTTTAAAAGGGGTTAACCCACGGATTTTGAAATTTTTCAAAAATATGAAAATCTTGTTTTAGTGTATAGTTTCATCGAGACTGACATAATATGATGGTCAAAGAGGTTTAGAACATTTTTGTCTCCGTTTCTCTAGATAATAAAGATTTTATAATGGTAAATCCACTAATCCAGGCAGTATATGAAATTTTAGTAAACGAAATATTAAAAAATTAGAATGATTCATATATACCATGAAAAAGACTTCAGAATACATTAATTCAAATGTAGAATGTGGGTTGAAATTTTTAAAACAAAAGTGAAGAGTATAAACTTCAGTATATAGAGGATTTACCGAAAACTCATTATTTAAAAGGCGTTAACCCACGGATTTTGAAAAAATATGAAAAATATGAAAATCTTGTTTTAGTGTATAGTTTCATCGAGCACTAACATAATATGATGGTCAAAGAGTTTAGAACCTCTGTTGTCTCCGTTTCTCTAGATAATGATGATTTGATAATGGTAATTTCACTAATATATGCAGTATATGAAATTTTAGTAAACTAAATTTTTAAAAATTAGAATGATCCTATATACTATGAAAGATAGTTTAGAATACATTAATTCAAATATAGAATGTGGTTTGAAATTTTTATAATAAAAGTGAAGAGTATAAACTTTAGTATATAGAGGATTTACCGAAAACTCATTATTTTAAAAGGGGTTAACCCACGGATTTTGAAATATTTTCAAAAAATATGAAAATCTTGTTTTAGTGTATAGTTTCATCGATACTGACATAATATGATGCTCAAAGAGGTTTAGAACATTTTTGTCTTCGTTTCTCTAGATAATGAAGATTTTATAATGATAATTCCACTAATCTTGGCAGTATATGAAATTTTGGTTAAAGAGTCAACTGAGCATCTCATCGGCGGGATTGAATACAAGGATCGAATCAGAGTTCACGCCGCCCGCCCTGAACAGGAAGCACGGACTGGCAGCAAGGATGAAACTATCCATGTTTGTTCGACGGGAATAAGTGACATGATGGGGTAAGGGCGTTAGCAGCGGAGGCGTTCTTCAAGTTCCCGGCTGTTTGCTTGTTGTCATTCCTGTTATTAGTAGTAAACAAAATTAATGATTCTTATATACCATGAAAAAGACTTCAGAATACAAATGTACAATGTGGTTTGAAATTTTTAAAACAAAAGTGAAGAGTATAAACTTCAATATATAGAGGATTTACCGAAAACTCATTATTTTAAAAGGGGGTTAACCCACGGGTTTTGAAAAAAAATCAAAAATATGAAAATCTTGTTTTATTGTATAGTTTTATCGAGACTGACATAATATGATGGTCAAAGAGGTTTAGAACATTTTTGTCACTGTTTTTCTAGATAATAAAAACTTTATAATGGTCTTTCTACTAATCTAGACAATATATGAAATATTAGTAAAAGAAATATTAAAAACGAGAATGATTCCTATATACCATGTTATGTGATTCCTCAATTAGTTTTTGGAGGATTATTTCATGTAACACTGTCGGAAGGTCACTAAATTAAATGCAAATGTTTTTAGTACAACATTTTTATTGGGCTTTCAATGAAGCCCAGATATAAAAGCGTCTCAGTGATAGTACTATGATAGTGTACAAATGGGCTTTTCTCTTTTAGTATTTTTTTGTCATTTGCAACGTAACAATCTGGTTGTTTCCTATTAAAATCAGTAAAATTTGTTTTTTCCTTGTTGAGAAATAATTTTTTTTATAACGCTGGTTTACTGAAAATAAGAGTTTGAGGGACCTCCATAGAGGGAACCCTGATACAACGACCAAAATGACAAACCCCTAGCAAGGGGGAGAAGAAAAGAAAACAAATGCCAGTAGGCACCGTAAGGGAACTAGAGCAAAAGAAACCAGCGAGGAGGGGAGGGAAGACAACCGCATGTGGTAACCATGATCAAGGAACCGCCTCCAAAGATGTGATATGAGAGAGCCAAGCTGGACCTTTTGCGGAATAATTAATAAGACCTAATTGAGGAATCATATCAGGGAAAGAAATAGCAAAAAGAAGCTTCAGGAGTGTATTTTTTATTTATTAGAGTAATATACTACTTTGTTAAGAGAGCATTCAACATCAACACATACCAAAGAGGCAAAGATAAAGTATAATATTGTAAAAAAATCATATTGTAAAGAAGTGTAATATCGTACCTTATTTAACAAAATAGAAGTTGTTCAAAAAAAAAAACAAAATAGAAGAAGTAAGGGAGAAGAAAATGGAATCCAAGGTCGAGATAGTAACGAGTTGCCAACAGATGTTTGTTTTTAATCTGCATGAAAGAATGTGCATAGACCATCGATGAGACCGTTACCTTTATTACTTTTGATTATTTATTCTAAGTACTTTAATTTGCTTAACAGTCGTAATAATTACCACTAGATCTTGATCCGTGCGACCGCACGGATATTAATTTTCAGTTTTAGTTTTTATTTATTTATACTAAATAGTATATTTATAATATTTGATCATTTTATATTGACTACGCTACGGATGAGTATTTAGGTATTCACTCGAATTCGGTTAAAATCTATTCGGGTTTGAGATTTTTGAGTTTAAAAACTCTACCTCTATTCGGGAATTTATAAGCTTTGGTTCCGATTTGATTTGGATCTTTGCGGGTTTGATAACCCGTTTAAACTATTTTTAAATTTTTTAAATTTATATATATTTAAATATCGTTAAATCTAAAAAATATATAACATGTAAATTTGAGTAATGTAAGCTAAAGTACATAAATTAAAAATTAAAATAGGTTTAACTTGAATATTTGGATGAAGAATAAATATATATTTTAAGTTTTTTTGGTGTTTTGATTATTGTTTATCTACTTTAGATGTTTACTTTTGACTATTTTTATATTTCAAATATTTTAAACAACTTAAAATAGCTTATATTTTGGATATTAACTCGAAAAATAGCTAACATATTGAAGTATATAAATATGATTTAAATACATTCGAATATCCGAAATATTTCGTTCGGATAAGGTTTAGTTATGGTTCTCTAGATACCAAAATGGTAAATCTGTTTGGATATTATCTAGTTTCGGTTCAAATTTGGTAATATTTTTTTCGTTTAGATTTGTTCAATGAAGAGTTGATATTATAATTTCTATGAATTGTTTGTCTAATAAAAATATATTTTTTCTTGAATTTGACACTGATTTAATTGAGAAGTTAATGAAGTGTATTTAATTCAAATTTAATTTAAAAAAACACATTAATGTAAATGGAAAAGACAAAGCATTAAAATAGGAAGTATTAGTTAATTGTGTATTTAATTCAAATTTAATTTTGGAAAACACATTAATCAAAGTGGAAAAGACAGAATTAAAATAGGAAATAATATTTAATGTTAGTGGCATGGAAATGTAAATAAAACTGAAAACTAAGGGTTATTTTATATGGGTACTTCTCTTTTAATAATATAGATATGATATGCGTACAAACATTAACTTTACCATAATATTGTTTTTATGTTTAAAATTATGATATACAAGTAAAGCTACTATCATATGCACGTTTATGCATGTGAACGGCGAAAAGGTATCAGAGTGAGATGGATGAATATTAAAAGCTACTGGATTGTTGTAGTAGTTATAGGCTCGGGACCCGTGGATTTCAGTTCAGTTGATTCAGATATTTAGATTTTCGGTTTTATGCTCATAAATCTCATTCGAGTTTTACTAATTAGTTGTAACCAATATTTAAAATCGTCCAAAAATATTTTTTTAAAAACTGAAAAATTGACCATTTTTCTTAAATATATAAATTTTTCATAAATCTAATTAAAAATTAGTTAAACTATCTAAATTAACTAGTAATATTAAAATAACAAATAAAACAAACTATCAAAGAATTTTGAATACTATAAAAATATTTAAATTACTTTAACATATACTCCCTCCGTTTCATATTAAGTGTCATTGTAGAGATTTTCTTTCGTTGCAAAATAAGTGTCGTTTTAGTATTTCAATGCAAAATTTATTAACTTTATTCTGCTTTTTAATTTTTATTGGTTGAAATGTATGGGTAATGATATTTTTGTATGGAAAATATGTAAAATTTAATGATTTCTTAATCTTTGTGCACAACTCTAAAATGACACTTATTAAGAAACCGAGAGAATATAAAAGTATTAACATATCTAACTAGTTTCGGATATCTTCGGATCCTAGTTCGGGTTTCGATTCAGTTTGGATTATAACTAAATTCTAAAGTACTAAACTCATTAGTCCCGTTCGGATACTTTTGTATAACGGTTGAGATAATTAAAAAAAAAACACCCGGGCCTGGTAGTTATGGTTGGTGACTTGATGTGATTGTATTGTGTCCGAATATTCATTAGATATGCAACATTGTAATTTCAGTTCCGATTTTTATATAATGCATCTTCACAATGCCATTGATTATTTCACCATAACTACTAATTCAATAATAAACATACACTATACTGCTAGTTTTGAGCACTGCCGGATGAAACATTTGATTTGATCTCCAAATTTTTAAAAGTTATTACATAGATCATATAACTACTAAATTGTCAATTTTTTTTCTAAAGTTAACGTAGAATGTTTATGATCTCTCAGATTTTAGATTCAGCCATGTATACTATTATATTTAAAAAAATCTGAATAGATTTGTTTGCTAAGAAGGTAAAAGGAGAAGAGAAGCTTCCTCGAGAAGTGCACACATGGGAGTGCGTTTATATCTCTATCTATATATGCTTCTCCTTCAATTCTTCTCTTTCTGCCTTTTGTTTTTCTCAGCTTTTAGGAAGAGATAAGAGACTGAGAGAGCTTTCTCTTTTAGATGCCAACTTGCAGTGATGACCAGATCTTTATATTGTTCTCTACAGCCAACAAAGTGTCAGTATATATCTATTACATTTTTTGAGCCGTAATTTGAATTTTGTTGACGCATCGAGTAAACACAAAACATTCGTTATCAAGGCAAAAACTTTTTTTTATCGAACACTTTAATTAACTAAAAGCTTAAGAATTAGGACCGAATGTACTAATATATTTTTGTGTGTCTATAGACATTTGTACTAATTAGTGGTCATATGAAGTTATGAACCAAAGAAAGAAAGAAAGAAAAGAATAAAGAACAAAGATATCTTCGGAAGGAAAGATAGATACTCAGTGTCGGTGAATTTCTCTTATGACAAGTTCTTTTTCTTTCTTTTGGAAAGGATGTTGTAGCTATCAATCTATATACGCAATACACACATACTTACGTTATATCCATAGGAAATCAAGTGACTATATACATTTGAATCAAAATTTACAGCTTTTCTTGCTGTTTGCATGTGGATTTCCCAAAACCCTAAAAACCTTTTGCTTTGATTGGGATCATCATTATAACTGGCTCTCCTTCCTTTTTTCTTATTTACTCATTATTTTTTACCATAACTTTAATTCTAAGTTTGATTCGAAATTTTGTTTCCCGATGCAGATCCCCATTCTAGAGTAATCATAGTATAAGGCATCAAGTACAAACTAACTTGAGATAGAAATAACTAACTCATAAAAAAGCATAGGGGCCCTTCAAAAGCTTCAAAATATCGTACATACCTTGAAACATGAGGGATCTCTCATTCTCTCTACCCATAAATGTTCATTACTATTTAATTTTTCATATAGATGCGACGTACGTAAGCATTTATACCGGTTAAGGCATATATTATATGTGATATACATATACATTGGTTAAACGTATATCTCTATGTACTTCAGTACTTGTATATATACTTTAGTATATATATTTTACATTTTGTATATGCATCTGATTGGTAAGACTGTCAGTTATATAAGTTGCAAATCAAAAACATAAAAAATTAACTTGAGAGTTTATTTATATTTCATTTATTTTAAAATGGCAAAAGGTAACATGCTGTCAAACATATATATTAAAATAGCTTAGCATAAACACACAAATTAACAATGAAAATAATTAGTGGTTGATTAAACCAAAGTAAACATAATCACTCGGCCATTCTAGTATTCTACTAACTATCATCAGTTTTCAAACACTTGACTGGAAAATAATGAATAAGTACATAATAGATCCTAACTATTGTAGCAACGATAATGATACATAGTTTCAGTACAAATTAAAACTAATCCATAACATAATTAACAAAGTTTGTAATTTTTTATGCCTCATCTCTAAACCCTAAGCCAAGCTCATACAACAAAATATATATATCTTCTTCTCACGTTCTCATGCATCACATGTTAAAATAAGTTATTTTATCACCCAAATGGTGAGTTCCTTCCTTGTATTAATCCACCATTAGGGTTCATCATAGGACTCAATGGCGACCTTCGAGGCGATGGCCTCTCCAGAAACTTCCCACCGTTATTTCCTTCATCACCTGATAAACCAGATTTCCTTTCGTAAATTTCTGACAGGGAATCCAAATCCGTGGAAACATGTGTAGCCATTTGGATCTGAATCCGATGCTCATCATCGATGGCTTGGTTTCCAGAAAGTTCCTGATCTTGATCAGACCACATTAAGAGTTCTTTCCTTACATCGTTAGTACCATAACTAGGGTTTGGTCGCTTCTTCCCCAAGTAAATGTTGGTATCTGCAGCATTGTTGGTCGTGTAATGATTCTCTATGTTCTGATGATGGAAGTTATGTTGCTCAAGAACTTGATCGGTTGTGTTTCCATAAATGTTTAGGTCTTGAAACGGCGGGAAACTAAGAGGATGAGGTTGTGGACCCACCGCTGCGGAAAGGCTTGAACTTCCCAAATTGGCCTTGTACCCCCCTCCGGCAGCGGCGGCGGCAGCTGCCATGTTCTCACCGGCTAGGGTTTGACAAGCTCTCTCCAATATAGATTGCATATACTTTCCTTGTGCTTCAATCCTCAGCTGCAAATGTCTCTGCACCTAAAAACATTTAAATGCAATATATATTATATATGTATCAAAATCGTGTCTTAGTTAAATATCATAAAATATCAATAAACTAATCACCTCTAGCTGTTCATGCAACCTTCTCTGCACTTCCATTTGCATTCTGATCAAATAAACCAAGTGTAAGTTTTTTTTTTTTTTGAAACTGATTTCATAACCAAGTGTAAGTTGCAGCTAATATAAACAGAATTTAAAATAGATAAAATTAACGAGAAGAGAGGATATACTCGTTCATGTTGCGACTCATCATGCCAGAGGAAGAAGCTACGTTGCGCTGAATATCCATGGCAGAAGCTAAAGAAAATAATATTTTTAGAGACTAATGGATTAACAATATACATATATATACAGGAGATATATACATATATAGATATATGTAATTTCTGCAACCCTAATATGATAGAGAAAGGGATAGTGGTCACCTCTTGAGCCTTCCTTTGTGGAGTGATCCCCGTACTCCTTGTGCGGCTGCTTTCCAAGCCTGAATTTCTGCACCCATAGATCCAGGTAACATTATAATATTATTATATGATTTAAGTGAAAAGAAGAAAAAATATAGAGAGAAGAAAAAATCAAAAGCAAGGAAGGAAAGAAAACCCTAATTTATATTTGTGTTCATACCTGAAGATGGCTCTTTAGGTGGTAAAGAGTAAGACCCTTCACACCCATAACTCTCATAATGGTCTTTGGAGTCGCTTCTGTAAATTAAAAAAAGAGATCAAGTTAAAACTTATTAATAATTGTTATAATCGATCACGATAATATATAAGATATATATATGTGCATACTGTCGGGGCCGCCGAGCTGAGCGACGGCGTCGACAAAACGCTCATGGAGTTCGACGGTCCAACGCAAACGCGGTTTAGGATCGGTGGTGAGGACAAGGCCTGAATCGCCTTGAACGCACATAGCTCTGTTCTCATATGAACCATTCATACTTGAAGGTTTCTTAGCATGGAACATTCTCTCTCTATGACTCTCTCTCTCTCTCTCTCTCTCTCTCTAACAGAGGGATTCAAGGAAACGAATGCGATGCAAAAATATGAGAGAATACGATGCGTTTTTGAAGAGATCAGATGACGGGTTTTTTGCTCTTTCTCCCTCTCTCCCGTCTTCTTTTTTATTTTTTGTTGTGAATAAAAAAGAATGGTTATAATATTATAATAACTAATACTATTGTTTTATCATTACTAAGTGAGGAAGAGAACTAAAGTTTTAGACTAGTACACAGACGTTCCTTTGCGAAAAGATACTGTCGCTAGCTTGAATACCTTTGAATTACTTTCAGTATATAATGTCTGTAAAGGGAATATACGTATACATGAAGTAATTCATGTATTTCTCACATGACTTTAAAATATTGCAAAATTGTAATTACAAAAAAAAAATATTGATTCACTTTCTGCCATAACTCCAAGCATTAATATGTTTCGAGATATCTTAAAATCTCTTGAATTTGAGGTGATGTTAAAGTAATTTCTCTTTATTTTATGTTGTTATCCTTTATTTTATTTTTGCTTGATTTGGATGTGTATGTAAGTACTTATTATAATTTTGTAATTAAATTTAAACTAATTTCTATTCAATTAAGACTAATTTATTTTTCAGATCGAGTTGAATATATTAAAGTTATATATGTATAATATTCTATTCAATTATGACTACACGAGGATAGTCGTACACTAGACTTATAGTATGTCTTTTTTTAACACTTTTGTTTTATTCCAAATAATCGGTGTACAATAAGGCGTACCATAAGATAATACGATAAATACATATAAACATATCTAAACAAAAAAAATACCACAGTTTAGCAAAAAAAAAAAATTCCACAAGGGGTTTTATCATTATGGCAGCGTAAACCTTTTTGGTTATGAGTACGAATATACACTTCTAAGCAATGATGAGTTCGTTATAAACCAATGGACCTTATATTATCAGCATATACAAACCGTCAGGTTGATTTTATTTTTATAACGAAAACGTTGACCAATTTACAAAATTTGGTTTACAAACGTGGAAATCAAACTTGTTATTATTGATCTTTCTCTCATTCAATAATTCAGATCTTAGAAATTGAGTCTTCAGCCTGGCTAATCTTCCGGGATTGACAATTTTAACTAATTCTCTTATGTTTGTAAAATGAAGATCGAGTTTTAATTTCCTCTAGCTGGACAATACCTAATAAGCTATTTCTTTACAAATGATTATAAATTGTCTTACATAAAAGTAATACGTGTATATATACACAGCTAACTGCTTCAAAAAATGTAATTACATTCATCATATAACTAGTTCGTCAATCGCATAACTCTTTTCTTTTCCTCAACATCAATCGCATATATAATTCATAATATTTTGATTTAAGTAAATGAATATATACATGCAAGATGGTCAACCATGTATGAGTGGGAGGTCCCATATGGCATATTTACGTAGAACAAGAATAAGCTAATGAATATGGCGTGTTGAGATTGATATGCATACTTAAAAGATTGATATGCGCACAAAAAAAAGAGAGTATATGATCTAGGAGTATAAGAATTGCATTAAATTTGGTCAAAAAAAAAAGAATTGCATTAAATCTGCAAAAATTTAAATATATACAATAAAATTTTGTATTAAATATGAATAGAGAAATGTTCAATGTAGCACTTAGTGAAGGAATATGGAATTAAAGAGAAAACAACATAGGAATATGGAACCAAAACTTTAAGTTATGCATATACATGCATGGTTGAGTGATATGTGGAGAATTATGCATCAATGTGTAAAGAGTGTTACTGTTGGGGACCTCCTCTTCTACTTATTAAAGCTCTTTTATTCTTTGTTTTATTTTTACTATATGTTTTTCCTCTTTTCCCAATTTTTTTAATTTTTTTTGGTTAAAGCCTCTGGGACTACAACCCTTTTTGGCTTTTGTACGACTGACGATTGTGCAGCTATACATGGTAATACATTTTCCAGATATTAATTTGAATTTAATTTAGTAATAATGTTTATTTTCAAGAAATACTAAATTGTGGCTTTAAAACGAATGGTATGTACAATAAGTTAGTAGGAAAATGGTGTTAACTTTTAACATTTAAATATTGATAATAAACCAAAGTTAAAATTGCATGAGAATTGGAATCAATTCTTCGCCTCTTTGATGAACAAAGATAGATTCTTATTGCGCCAAGAATATTAAAAAATGAAAATAGAACTCCCGCGATAGATGCCAACCGTATGAACTTGGCCAGCCACATTTACATAGCTACATGCAATATATTTCTAGACTTTTTCTGACCCCTTTAGAGTTTAGATACGCACACATTATTCACAATGATTATCCTGTCTTTTTGATATTTTTTGGGAAATCATATTACAGAATTTATTCATAGTGATGTAAAGTATATTGGCATTAGCAAATTAGACGGCCTTAAGATCATTTAAGTTCTTATTTTATCTATTTTACTGCTTTTAAGCGACGGTTAAATTTGCAAGCAGAGTTTCTGTTTTATTCTTTTGAGAATTAAGTTTTTGTTTTATTTAAACGAAGTAAAGCCAATGTTTAACTTTTAGCTGATTGTAGTTGAAGCAAACTAAGAACTTGAAAAGGAAATAAATAAGCCGGAAAATAAATAAATTGATGACAATAAAGTAAGTCGGTTCAAAAAATAGAGGCCATGGTTGCTTGAACTTCAAGCATCTTTTTATGGTGCTTTGGAATTTCTTCTCCAAAATGAATATATTCCTTCCACTCTTCTTAACTTTTATCCAATAAAAAATGTTAAATGAAAATAAAATCAAAGCTCGGCATAGAACCACGTATTTCTAACGCTATTTTTAACTTCGATAAAACGACACAATGCTTTTTTTTAAACAACAATTAACTGAATGCTACAATTCTCCTGATCAATGGCACATCCGCCCATGAGACGTATAGGTGTTTTATAAAATAAGATACCGATGAAAAAGAAAAAAAAACAAAAAAACAACGACTTCCAAGAACAAGACCGCTCTCTTTTTAGTATATACTACATACGAACCAAAAATTGTCAGAATATTACACACAAAAAAACAACTTAAAAAGCTCAGAATATTATTCAAGAACCATGCTAAACCATATTGGTCGAAGTAGACCAATTCTTTATTTTCAAATAAGCAAACTCCAAACCCTTATTATGTTTCAAACAGCGACGGTGAGTAACTGACCATTTCCAAGCGCTATTTAACAAACCAAATCACTGTCTGTTCATATCTCCCAAGCATATGTATTTGATCTGCATCAAAGCCAAAGCGTCAGTAAACGAAAAGTAATTTACAAACAACTTTATGCTTATATAGAAATTTACAAGACAGGTTATGTGCTATGAGTTGGTATCTGCGAGCATTTACATTGCAAGCTTTATAACCCTCTTATCAATCTAATCTCTAAACAAGTTGATTCGACCAAATGAAGCATAGGTGATAAGATCAGAGATGAGTGTTGCTGTGAGTTACCTCATGGTATTCGTCCATACCGTACTTGGATCCTTCCCTTCCAAGACCAGACTGCTTCACTCCCCCGAATGGAGCCACCTGCAATTTAAAAGATGTCAGCAAATGTATGATTATAATTTTTGAAGAATGTGCTTCTTCCATTTCTGGTCTTGCCTCAGTTGATATGATTCCTTCGTTCACCCCTACAAGTCCGTATTCAAGTGCTTCTGAGACACGCCACGATCGTTGCACACTGTTTGTGAATATATAAGCAGCAAGTCCTGCACACACACACAATTCGTACGTCATTTCCTTTATCATGTTAAAAAAAGGTTGCTAAGACTGCATGAGGACGAACCTGCAATAGTGTCATTAGCGATTCTGATAGCGTCCTCCTCAGTTTTGAATCGAATAAGGGGAGCTACTGGTCCGAAAATCTCCTCCCTAGGAAAATCAAATAAGTTCTTCTGATGAAAAATGCGAGGAATATTAAATGTTTCCATCTTTAGAGACAAAAAGGGTATAAAACTGCAACTTTCTGAATTTTCCACAGCTTACTTAGACATGATCATGTTGCTCGTGACATCACGGATAACAGTAGGCTCATAAAAAGTCATCCCTAGACTGTGCTTTTTGCCGCCGAGAAGGATTTTTGCTCCCTTTAAGAAGAAAACAACAGATAACATAAAGATTTACCTTTTGTTAGTATGAATCGGGAAAATACAAGATTTTTTGTTTTGCTAGATGACATACAAACACGAAGTATAAACCGATTCACTTAAAAACCAAGGCTGGCAAAGATGCATAAGTAAAATACAAACCTTGGAAACGGCATCTTGCACGAATGAATCTACCTGATAATTAACATGAGTGCCATCAAATATTATTGGTGTATTCAAAAAAAACTCAGGAAACTTTTGACAAAAGAAAAGGAAGCTATTAATAATGTACCTTCTGAATTGCTGCATCGTTTATAAGTGGACCCTGTAAGAATTTTCAACTGACAAGTAAGTTTACAGAAAAATAGCAGAGCACACAAGATAGTAGACTCAGTAAACCTTGAACTAGCTTGATGTTAGTTTATAGAACCAGAAAGAAGGTACCAATAGCCTGCTTCTCTAGATTCGTAGCAAATTGCCTTTTCTAATTTGTAATTACCCAATCATCAAGAGTAAAAGACCACAAAGCAGAAGCGTAAGCCGAAAAAGGCATACCTGGGTTGTCCCCTCCTTAAAACCATCCCCTACTTCTAATTTTTGAACCGCTTCAGAAAAGGCCTCAGCAAATTTATCATAGATACCTGTGGAGAACATATAAATTATTACGTTAATAACAGATGAAAGATCCATAAGGGGATATGCCGAGTAACCAAATTCTTACCATCTTGCACAAGTACCCTGTTCGCACAAACACATGTCTGACCACTATTCCTAAATTTCGCTGCAAGCTGCGAAATCACAAATCAAATAGGTAATATAACGATTTAGTATTGACGATCCCCATAGTGCACCACCGAGGAAATTGTGCTTGAAACAAGGAAGGGTAGGTGGAGTTTGGAAGTAATAACCAGTTTAAGGAATAATACATATCTTTTATGGAAAAGGAACGGGATACTGTCACATTAGAGAAATTTCTATAGATAGACCAATGTTTTGCACCTTTTGGATAAATCAATGCCTTAACACTCATGACTATCACTTACCGTTCCTTTTACTGCTACATCCAGGTCTGCATCATCAAATATTATGGAGGGTGCATTGCCGCCTAGTTCTAGAGAAACCTGGAACAAGGAAAAAAAAGAAGAGTTATCATCGATATTTAATCAGGAGAATATTTTTCAACTAGCATGATACTGATGCTTAAGCATACCTTCTTGACAGTAGGTGCAGCAGCTGCCATCAACTTCTTCCCAACTGCTGTTGATCCTGTGAACGTGATTTTCCTCACCTGAATAGCACAAGAAGAAAAACAGTCACTTGATAAGGTTACTTATGTATTATCATGCATCACTACCAACGGCAGAGATACCAAGAAAACAGACAGTACACAAAGATGCCTAGAGAAACCTGTGGACTCGAAAGCAAAGCATCCCCAATTTCAGGAGCATTTCCCATGACCACATTAAGTGCACCCTGTCAAAAAAAAAAATGCAAATGAATTATACTAGTCTTTAAGCCACAATAGTCAGATTAACGGGTGTCACATTAGTAGCCATATTTGAAGACAGTACAAGCACTTGAAAATGGATCGATAAAATCAGATCGCATGTTATAACGAAAAGACTACGTGTTTGAAATTTACACATTAGCAGGCCATCTCTCTGACAGGAGGGTATCAAACTCGATTAGACCAGAGATGCTGGTGGGTTATATAGTTCAAGCCTAAAATCGTAACTTACTGGAGGAACTCCAGCTTGAAGGGCAAGTTCGGCCGCAGCAAGTGCTGTCAGGGGCGTAAGTTCAGATGGTTTAACAACCACCGTGCAACCAGAAGCCAGAGCAGGACCAACCTGTACGTCAACCATCCACATCAAACTTAATGAAAAAAGTTCAACATAATCTACTGGGGCAGTATACTAGACAGGCTTTTTATAGAAAAAGAAGGTAAATTGCAACGATGCAACAAGCAAGACCTTTCGAGTAATCATAGCTAAGGGAAAGTTCCAAGGGGTGATTGCGCCAACAACACCAACAGGCTGCACAGAAAATCAAGAGAATCAAGCAGTGCAAGTGTAATGTAAGCGACCTGCTATTGTAAATACAGCCAGTCAGCCACATGACGGGAAAAAGGGTCACGAGAAATCTCGACATATAAAACGGAATCCGCAAGCAAGTTTTCATGTAGCGTTGCTACAGGGCAGAAATTTCAAGAATATTTCATGAGAAGCAGTGAAGCAGAGTAATGTCACAGGTTTCCGAGACCAGATAGCCTGGCGATTATTTAACCATAACATTTACAACTAGCACCTCCAAGCTAAGCTAAGGATGCAGAGTTATGTCACTCAAAAATGAAGAGTTGCATATATAAGAATATATGAATCAAAAATCTTAGCAAACCTGTTTTAGGACCAACAACCGGCGATCAGATGAATTAGGAGGAATTATATCACCGTATACACGTTTTGCTTCCTCCGCATAGTACTCAATAAAACTTGCCCCATATGCGACCTGCAAACTAAATTACAGAATCATATACTGCATTCAAGAGGTGATTGCAACATCTGAAACAATCTTAAAAATCAGCACACACAAAGTTCTCAGATATAAAATGAATCGTCTACCTCCCCTACAGCCTCCTTTAGTGGTTTTCCTTGCTCCAAAGTAATAAGTTGTCCAAGTTCTTCCTTGTGTGCAACCAGGAGGTCAAACCTGTGTTTGGAGAAACGAAAGCATATCACGAACCTCGGTTCCAGTAACGTGTAATAGCTTAAAACAGGATACCATAAAATTCTCCCAGCTCACGCATATCTCTAACCTTAAACATTAAAAAGGGAGCAGCCTTTTGTTTTCAAAAGCCTTTGATACTATTACCGTAATTCAATTTCATGTGAATTTGACATTCTTCCGTTGCAATACAGACCATATAAGTTATAATCCTAAAACATGCCAATGCACACTGCAAATGTAAAAAAAAAAAGGTACGCATTGCTACAGGATAAAAGATTGTACCATCTCCTCAAAACTTTACTCCTCTCTCCAGCAGTCCGTCTGCTCCAAGCTGAATGTAATAAAAAAAAATATATAATTACAAGGAATACTCCTTCCAAGCACATTGTGCAGTGGGAATAGAAGTGACCATCAAACATTGAGTAGAGAGAGAAAGCCTAAGGGTGACGTACATTGGAATGCTTCGTAAGAAGAAGCAATAGCATCATTCGTCTCTCTAACTCCCATACACGCAACATCAGCCACAATTTCACCTGTTGCTGGATTGTTAACCTGTCGAGAGAGAATACATGATGATGCCACTCCACCAAAAAAGAGTAGATTGGAAAATCAAGATGTATGACCGACCTTGATAGTGGTCTTATCATACGAATCAATCCACTTCCCTCCTATTAGACCTTGCGTTCGTAACAGACCTGAGTTCCTGAGCTTCTCGGAAACGCTTCGTGCATCCATACTCATCTGAATAATAATCAAATTGAATTTGACAAATAACAAGTTACGAATTTCCCCAGTCAATGTTCAACAACTATCGTAGTAACGGCCACTACTAATTGGCAACTAACGAGATCTGGAATACACTAATTGATTTATCGGAACCTATATCATTCAGCGATAATTAAGAACTCTCTCTCTCGATCGTTTCTTCGCGATTGAATACAACAAATCTAGGAGGAGTGATTGAATACAGAAGAAACGGTTGAGAACGGTGAACCTGGCGAGACTGAGAAGAGACGAGGATGGGAGCATGTGAGGAGGAGACGAGGATCCTTCGGCAACCGACGATGGCTACACGCGCTGCAGCTCCGACTACCATTTGATTTTCAATTAAACAGAGAAGACGAGGAGGAAGAGATATCAAATTGTAAGCGATGATGAAAACGAGTGTGAAGAAGAAAAAGCAAAATATCTTTCTTCGATTAAATATGAAAGGCGAATATTTATAAAATCAGACAGACAGGTCGGTAGGTTGGTGACTGTATGCGAGAGCGCTATTGCGAAGCATACTCCACGTGGCGTTTACATCATGCTATGCGAGAGTGCTACTCCAAAGTATAGTCCACGTGGTGTTTAGTTTATATGGAGTGGATTGAAGTGTCAATTGTTTTTCTTTTTTTTTGTAAACTGCATTCAATGTGTCAGTTGTTTTTTCAAATAAGTTTTTTATTTTATTTTTTTAAATAAGTTAGTAAGTATAGAAATTGAAAACTAGAAGATCCACGTTTTTTGACCAAAAAAAAAGAAGATCCACGTTTTTTCTTTGATTTTATAACAACAATTTAATTGCAAATTAAAGTGAGGACAATACATAATAGCACATAAACTAAAATCCACGTTTGCATGAAAATAACTGGAATATGATCATATAAATCGATAAATGTGTTTGTTTTATTTTGTTTTTGTTAACTACCATTTTTATTAAACTTTTTTAGTCAAAAATAATCTGAAAAACAATATCTCACTAGTGACTGTTTTATTCGTACAGAAAAATATATAATACATTTTGGGCTCTTCTTTAAGTGTTTATTTATTTATTTATTTGATATAACAAAAATAATTTATTTATTTTGTCGTAAATAGTTTCCCTTCCATGCTAAAAGATCGATCATCTTCCCCTGCGACTCGGATCTGTGTTCTCCGTCGTTTCCCTCTGATTTTGCTCGGCAATGAGTTCAAACGTTGGATCGTCTGAGCCTTCCGGTAAAAAAAACCTCCAAGCGACCAAAATGTGATCTATCCTACTTTTTTCTTAAAATGATCTATCCTACATTGTTCCTCGTTAATTATAACTTTTTCATTTTTTTCTGCCATGCATTTCTTGTTTTTATTTTCTCCCAATAACGATTATGGGCAATAGACAGAACGCCAGAAACAAGATTCTTTGTTTCATGGTGTTGCTATACCTTTTGATCTCTACCGCTCTACGTTATGCATGTTTCTTTTTTTGCTAAACACGTTTATCGGTTTATGCATGTGTCGTATCATGGGATTATCTTTTGACATGTGTGCTGCACAAGCATTCTTTGTATATTCTATGTTTGATGTAGATACGTTCGTTGGCTTGGTCTTTAGTTTGAGTTTATCCCTCCTGGACGGAAGTTTCATGTTATTTGATAAGGTGTACGTACGTCGCTGTTGGATTATTGTATAGACTTACGTTTGGTTGTTGAAATTTTTAATTTGGTGAGAGTGGGTTAAATCTTTTTTTTTTTGAGAAAAGGCATTCAAGAGTGGGTTAAATCTTTTAATTTGTCCGTAAACTTTACCACCCTTCTCCCAGAATCGTATTCTTTTTGTCTTTAAGACGTGTTGTTCTTTACTAGAATCAAAGTTTACTCAGCAGGAGCTTCCAGCGTGCAAGCCAATTCTTACTCCAAGTTGGGTGAGTTCCATCTCGGTTATGTCACATTCTTCGATTCGCAACTGCCATATTACGCACATATTTAAAATAAAAAAATCTGTCTTCTGACTTATTGTTGCTATGTGCAGGTGATCTTGACATTCCTTGTTGCTGGAGTTGTCTTCATTCCCCTCGGAGTTATCTGCTTATTTGCTTCTCAGGGAGTATGTGCACTAGGAAAATTAATTTTTCTGTCTCTTTTCTAATGGTTGTGGTTTATTGACACGATTAATTTCATTCATTCACAGACATGCATGAAGGTAGTTGAGCTTGTTGATCGATATGACACAGACTGCGTTCCAGAATCTTCTAGGAGCAACAAGGTCGCCTTTATACAGGGCCAAGAAGATAAGACGTGTAACAGAACAATAACGGTAGACTTCTTCTTCTATGGGTCATGTATATGTTAGCTGTTCTCTTAATTATGGTTCCTTCACAAACTTTGTCTCTACTTTTATAGGTCACAAAAACTATGAAGCACCCTGTTTATGTATACTACCAACTTGAGAACTTCTACCAAAACCATAGACGGTACTTCCCCTCATTTAACTCGATTTTATTTGTTACTTTAGTTTATTATTGACAGGAAGTTTGATCACTCAATGAGGTTTACACATCTCTGGTTGATTATATGTGTAGGTATGTGAAAAGTCGGAACGATGCACAACTAAGAAGTCCAAGAGAAGAGGGTGATGTGAAGACTTGTGCACCTGAGGATAGTGTGGCTGGACACCCAATTGTCCCATGTGGTCTTGTTGCTTGGAGTTTGTTCAATGATACTTATCAGTTTTCAAGAAATAGCCAAGAACTTCCTGTGAATAAGAAAGACATCTCATGGAAGAGTGATAGAGACAGCAAGTTTGGGAAAAATGTCTTCCCTAAAAATTTTCAGACAGGAGCTCCCATAGGTGGTGGAACTCTTGATCCCAAGAAACCGGTAATAAAAAAATATGTTTAAAGTATCAATTTGCATTCATTTTTCTGAGTTAGATGTTAACAGTTGTAAGAGTTCTTTGTTTGATATAGTTGAGTGAGCAAGAAGATCTCATAGTCTGGATGAGAACCGCGGCTTTGCCAATATTTAGGAAGCTGTATGGGAAGATTGAAACAGACCTGAATGCTGGTGATACCATAACGGTCTTGTTGGGGAACAACTACAACACTTACAGCTTCACTGGAGAGAAGAAGCTCGTGCTATCAACCACTAGCTGGCTCGGTGGAAGGAATGACTTCCTCGGGGCAGCGTATCTCACTGTAGGCAGCATCTGCTTGTTCTTGGCTGTTGCATTCTCCGTATTGTATCTAGTTAAGCCAAGGTACGTCTTCGGCTTTGCATTCTCATGCATGGTCTTCTTCTTCATTTTGTTAAGACATTTTAGTGAAATGATCTTGTTATCTTATGGGTTTTAGGCAACTTGGAGATCCCTCGTACCTTTCGTGGAACAGAAGTCCTGGAGGTTGACAGATAATAGAGTTCTTTAATTTCCATGCAGTGTCAGGCTTTTTCCCTCCATCGTCAAACAGCATAAACAAAATAGATGAAAAAGTATTTAATTAGTCCTTTTTTATGAGCTATATATAGTCCTTTGTTCGATATTGTCAGTAATAATATTTAGTTTCTTGTATTTTTCTTTGTTTATCATACATCATTGGTAAGATCATTGCCACTTAATAATGTTTACATAAATAATGTGAATCATATAGTTCAAAATGAATATTGACCAGAGAAATGTTCTAATCCTTGGCTTAACCATCTGGTAAGCTGTTTTTAAAATTCTTGTGGCTTCTGTGGTGATTTGTTTTGAATTAAGAAATATCACAGAACTAGTATTTTCAAAATATTTGTTTTTTCATTAAAAGTAGATATAGTCCTTTTTATTAAAAATAAATATTTGATAAAATAATGTATACAATCGTTTTTAGTTAATAATGTGAATCAAAGTTATGTAATAAAAAATTATATATAAAAATAAATGCTATTAGATACAAAGTTTCTACAACTAAAAAAAAATATTTATTACCAAAGTAATTCTGTGTCAAAATGCTAATTTATATTCTTCCCTTTTCATTTAGGTAGTATAGAACTACAGTCCACCTGTCAGATTAATTCCTACACATGTCATGTTGTTTCTTTTTTGCTCTGTTTCTTTGTGGGGTCAGATCCTTTATCGTAATCTAATTGGTCTAAAAGGATTAATACTTAAACATATGATCACTGTAATCAAACTATTTAATTATCATATTATTATTTATGCTAAGCCAGATTTTCCAGGCATCTTTGGTCGTCACAGCTTGAACTAATCGGAAGTATATTCCTTTTCTCTGTCGTTCTTAAATTTATCTTCAGTACAATGCTTTATTTAGCCTCTGTGTGTTGTTTCACAACACTCTGGAATTGTCTCTGTGACAGACTCTTAACTCTTTACTGTTTGATGATGATGATGAACCAGGCTCATACGACGGCGTTTCGTTTGTTTCTGGTGTCTCCTCCATGTCTATTTCTTCCTCTACCAGCCTCCGTTCGTCTCCGATCTCAGGTTAAGTGATTCTTCGCTTGCATGCTCGTGAATCATTTATCTGATTTGTAACTTGATTTCTCGTACTCGGTTCTGTGGTAATCTTGGCGATTTCTCTGAGCTTAATGGAGACTGAAGTAAACTAGCTTCAGTTTGATGATACTGTCTGAACTGTTACGCAATGGAAATATCTGGTTTGGTGTTTTTTTTTTGTTTTGTTTATTTCCTCACACTCATTGCTTAGTGTTTGATTTTGGACCTATTACATTCTCTTACCTGAGATTGTTGCATCAGTGGTCGAATTAATTTGAGATGTTTTCTCGCTGTGCAGCTACTCTGGAAAGGAGACTAGAGGCAGTAGAAAATACAAGAGCTAACAATGTGGTAAACTAAAGTACACTAAACAGCTGTTTTTTTTTTTGAAATTTGCAATCTTGTACTCCTGCTTGCTTCTAGAATGATAGTAAGACCAACTGATATTCGTACATTATATCTCCAGAGCTTTGAGCAGACAAAGGAAAAGATTAGGAAGATGTTGTTGGAAAAAGTGGAGCTTTCTGTTTCGGCTTATGACACCAGTTGGGTAGCAATGGTTCCATCACCAAGCTCCCAGACTGCTCCACTTTTCCCACAGTGCCTGAGCTGGTTACTGGAGAATCAACATGAGGATGGATCTTGGGGACTTGATCATCATCCATCTCTTAAGAAGGATATGCTATCGTCTACATTGGCATGTGTCCTCGCTCTGAAGAAGTGGGGAACTGGTGAAAGGCAAATAAGCAAGGGCCTACAGTTTATTGAGCTCCACTCTGCTTCAGTCACTGATGAAACCATGGAGAAGCCAGCAGGGTTTGATATTATATTTCCTGGGATGGTTGAGTATGCCAGAGACTTGAATCTGGTGATCCCATTGGGATCACAAGTGGTTGATGCCATGATTCAGAAAAGAGATCTGGATCTTACAAGGTATAATACACCTACTCTTATATTACCATACTCAGATGATATTTAAAGCTTGTTTTATAACCAGAAGTCCGTTGGGAACAACCTTTGTTGATTTAATGTTTGGTCTGTGATAGTGAAAGCTTTTCAAGGGGAAGAGAAGCATACCTGGCCTATGTTTTAGAAGGAACAAGAAAGATTCAACACTGGGATTTGGTTGCTAAATACCAAAGGAGAAACGGGTCACTGTTTGATTCTCCAGCCACAACAGCAGCTGCGTTTACTCAGTTCAGAAACGATGGGTGTCTCCGTTATCTCTCTTCCCTCTTCCAGAAATTTGATTCTGCAGGTCTATTTAATCAACATTGTGTTGTCTCTCTAAAGGTTATCACTGCTAATATATTTGCTTTATCATTTTGCAGTTCCCACAGTTTATCCCTTTGACCAATATGCACGCCTTAGCATAATTGACACTCTTGAAAGCTTGGGAATCGATAGGGACTTCAAGAACGAGATCAGAAGCGTATTGGATGAAACTTATAGGTAAATCTAGTTTAAACACACCTACAAAATCCAATGTTGCAATCATGATTTTTTTTTTAAACCATCATTGTTGACCAATAGATGCTATCTGCGTGGGGATGAAGAGATATGTTTGGACTTGGCCACTTGTGCTTTGGCGTTCCGGTTATTACTTGCTCATGGCTATGATGTGTCTTATGGTGAAGTGACATCTTTCTTTCAGATAAAAATATAGCTCTTAGGTTATAGGCAACTTTATGTATGTGTTTAAGTTGAGACCTTTGTTGTTGTTTTTTTTGTTGCAGATCCGCTGAAACCATTTGCAGAAGAATCTGGTTTCTCCAATACTTTGGAAGGATATTTAAAGAATACAGTTTCTGTGTTGGAACTGTTCAAGGCTGCTCAAAGTTATCCACATGAATCAGCTTTGAAAGAGCAGTGTCTGTGGACTAAGCAATATCTAGAGATGGAATTATCTAACTGGCCGATCACCTCTGCTCGAGATCAATACCTCAAGAAAGAAGTAACCTCTGAGATTCTTATCCTTTCCCCATGAGAGCCTTAAAGAGTAATCAAAATCTGAGAGTCTTATCCTTTTTCAGGTTGAGGATGCTCTTGCTTTTCCCCCCTACGCAAGCCTGGAAAGATTGGATCATAGGAGAAGATTACTCAGAGGTTTCTGTTTAGAAAACACAAGAGTTATGAAGACATCCTATTGGTAACATCTGATATTTTCATGTTTGCTTAAACGATGAGAATAATCAAGACACTATTATATGTCTCATTAGTTTTCTCTCTGTCCCCTAGTTTTCTCAATGTTTGCAGCTCTGATATCTTGAATCTAGCTGTGGAGGACTTTAACTTCTGCCAGTCCATACACGGTGAAGAAATGAAACGTCTTGATAGGTCCACTCCCAGCTTAGCTTTATCACTTTATTCAGTCTTCTTCTGCATAAGCTAATATGTTTTGTGAATATAACCACACACTTGAGCGAGTTCTCTGTCATGACTGTTTCCTGTTCATGTCCAGTTTCATTTGTTATGTCGGCTCATATGGCTAAATCTAATATATCTTTAAATCTCTGCTCACCAAATTGCAGATGGATTGTGGGGAATAGATTGCAGGAACTGAAATTTGCCAGGCAGAAGCTGGCTTACTGCTACTTCTCAGGTGCTGCAACTCTTTTCACTCCAGAGCTATCTGATGCTCGTGTATCGTGGGCCAAAGGTGGAGTGCTAACAACGGTTATAGACGACTTCTTTGACGTTGGAGCTTCCAAAGAAGAAATGGAAAACCTCATTCACTTGGTAGAAAAGTACACATCAATTTGGCTCTCCTTCAAAAGTTATTTCTCTCTGTTTGTTTTTATATAACATTTTTTTCTCGGTTTACAAATTGCAGGTGGGATTTGAACTGTGTTCCTGAGTACTGCTCTGAACAAGTCGAGATCATTTTCTCGGTTCTAAGGGACACGATTCTTGAAACAGGAGAAAAAGCATTCGTCTACCAAGGACGCAGCGTGACACACCACATTGTGAAAATTGTAAATACGAATCATACATACTACACTTTGATTATATTATATGTTTTATCATTTCATATCAATTCATCTGAACCATAGTGAATTTGGTGTATGCAAGTGGTTGGATTTGCTCAAGTCTATGTTGAGAGAAGCAGAGTGGTCTAGTGAAAAGGCAACACCAAGCCTGGAGGATTACATGGAAAATGCGTACGTATCATTTGCATTGGGACCAATTGTACTCCCAGCGACCTATCTGATCGGACCACTAATGTCAGAAGAAACTATCGGAAGCCCTGAATATAATCAGCTCTACAAACTCATGAGCACAATGGGTCGTCTCCTTAATGACATACAAGGCTTTAAGGTAAAGAAAGACTCGCTGCTTATAGTATAAACTAAAAGTTGCAGAGTTGAAAGATGGTAACTGTAATGTAATGTATCCATGTTGTTGGTGGCAGAGAGAAAGCGCCCAAGGGAAGCTGAACGGGGTTTCATTGCACATGATACACGACCAAGACAATCGCAGCAAAGAGGAGGAGGTCATAGAATGTGTAAAGGGTATGGCAGAGAGGAAGAGGGTAGAGTTGCAGAAGCTAGTTTTGGAGGAGAAAGGGAGTGTGGTTCCAAGGGAGTGCAAGGAAGCTTTCTTGAAGATGAGCAAAGTGTTGAACTTGTTTTACAGGAAAGATGATGGATTCACTTCACAAGATCTGATGAGTGTTGTTAAATCTGTAATGTATGAACCTGTGACCTTACAGGATGAGTCTCTAACTTGATCAAACTGGTAAACTTTTACTTCAGAATAAGAAGAGGTTTTGACCATATTTAAAAGAACCAAGCCTGTCTATTTTCTTTTATATATAATGAGTTATTTTGAAAACAAAGTTTTACTAAATAAAATGGATAATTTAATCTTTTGATCTTTCAGACTTCCACCAAATCAGTTTTTATACTTTGTAAAAAATGATTAAAATTAACTAGTTAATGTTATTAAAATAAATAAAAATGAAAAATGTAACAGTAGCAATAGTATGTGAATAACTCAAAACATATCCCTCAAAAGTTTGGCCAAAGCTTAAAAAGATCTCTTCTCATAAGAAACCAAACCATGAACTCCTCCTTCGATCTGTGCAGCACCGGTTCGAGTCTGTCACAAAAAAACAAAAGCAGCATTCATTAACACTCGGCTCAGCCACAAATCAGAGATAGAGTTCTTACAACAAAGACAGTTCACATTCACCTCGAGCCTTAGAACGTTAGATCTCAACAGATCATGAGCAGATTGCAAGGAAGAAGCACCAAGGTCTTGAAAACCTTGCTTCACTGCGTGCATCGTGTAAGGTATCAGCTTCAACACCGAGCCTTTATCCGCAACCGCACCAACCACTCCTTGAGCAATCTTGAGGTTCGTTTTGTCTCCCAAGTATCTCTGATCACTTCCTTTTGTCATTGCTTCCAACGATCCCATCCCACGGTACTTCTTGATCCTCTTACCATTCTATATCATTAACCACAAAACCGATCAAAACAAGTACTCTTAGCTAAACCGAATGTGATGATGATACCTTATACTCATAAGCCCCAGGAGCCTCAGTGCTTCCGGCTAAGAAGCTTCCCATCATAACAGTTGATGCTCCGAGTACTAGAGCTTTCACAATGTGACCTGAGTTTGAGATACCACCATCCGCTATAACCGGAACCCCGCTCTGAGCAGCGAGTGAACAAACCTTGTACACAGCAGTCGCCTACACAATGTCCAAATCAGTTAAGTTAATATAAGTCACAAAGTTAATTGATTCTTCAGAGCTTTTTTTCATCTTTACCTGTCCACGACCAACCGCACAAACCTCTTGCGTGGTACATATAGAACCAGACCCCATACCAACTCTCAACCCATCAACTCCAGCTTGAATCAAGTTCTGCGCCTGGTAACTCGTCACAACGTTCCCACCAATCACATCCAACTCAGGATAACTCCTCTTCACATACTTAATCATCTCGAGCTGGTAAATAGAGTTCCCCTGAGAGCTATCCAACACCACAACGTTAACCCCAGCCTTCACCAAATGCTCCAGCCTCTCCTTATCAGACTCCCTCGTCCCTATCGCCGCACCAACCATCCACTCCCCGTCTGCACCAACAGTCCCTGGCCCTGACTTGGGATACCCTCTGACCCTCTCTATATCGTCTTTAGTAACCACGTTCACAGTCTCGCCGTCTCTTTCGAGAACCACAAAGCCCTTCTGCTTGGATTCTAGCAAAGCTTCAATCTTCTCGATGTCAATGTCCCACGGTAGACAATACTCGCTGCCTTCGCAGCTCTTCATGTAATCATATATCTTCATCTCTCTTTGCTCGTAGTTCATCTTCGTCCACTGCGACTTCGTGACGTAGCCTAACAACTTCGGAACAGTCATTGTTCCTAAAATCAAAATCAAAGTAAAAGGTCAAAACTTTACGTTAGCCTAGTGGTTTGTCTTACTATACAATCCGTCACTCGGGTTCGATTCTAGTTGATAAGTGATTATTAAAACGAATCTGATTCTGACCTGATTGCGTGACAAAGACGAAGGAGGAAGGACCAAAGGCATCCAACGAGGTGATCTCGTACTCCGGGAGCTTCACGCCGGCGTCGGAAGCGATGGGATGGCGGAGGGACTTGGCTTGTCGGATCACGGACGCCTGAGCGGCGATGTCGCAGTTGTAGTGGACGATTCCGATCCCTCCGAGGGAGGCCATGGCGGCGGCCATGTGGGACTCCGAGACGGTGTCCATCGGAGAGGAGACGCAGGGGATGGAGAGGGGCACGCGCCGGCTGAGGCGCGTGGAGAGGGAGACGGCGTCTGTGGAGAAATCGATGTAGTGAGGGAGGAAGATGACGTCGTCGTATGTGTAGGAGTATCCCTGAGAGAAGAGCTTCTCCGCCGGGAACCCATCTTCGAAAGACGACATCTTGAGGTGGCGGAGGAGGGTGAATAAGGTTTAAGCTAGGGTTTTTGGGGGAGATTCGAATAAAAGGAAGACGACAGGTTGAAACAGAAGTAGTTGGAACTTTGTGTCTTGTAAGAAAGATTAAAGTTCAGAGTTTGTTTATATAGTGCTAATCAGATTTGAAGTTCTTCCTTTTTTTTGTTAGATTAAATTATTTTAATTCTAGTTTTCCTAATTAAAAGAGCACCAATACAAAGCTATTTGTTCGTCGTCCATATAAATCATAATCGGTTGTTACCAAAAAATAAATGTATCAACGACCAGACATTATTTAGTTTTATGAATTTTAGTTGACAAAAAAAAAATGTTGTAAGGACGTCAGAGCTTTCAGCAAGTCCATCCTGAATAAAACACCAAGTGAAGTGGTTCGCACTTCAGTACATCAAGTTACATTAAATTCAACGACATCTTGCCAATAACAGACTAATTACGTATTTGATTATCTTTATTATGAGCATCAGCATAAAAATACATAACTAGCAGTGTGATAATTAACGTGTCTAGTGTCCACCATAGTGACCTTCTACTGGTGTGGAATTCTTTTATAGAGACAAAAGATGTCCTAGCAAGAATATAATATTACTTTATTTTCAAAATTCCAATACCAATATACCATTGCTATGGAAAAGGGATGGTGTGAATATAAATAAAGTAATTGCTAGTGACAGCATTAAGTAGATGCAATGTAAGTCTAGCAGATCTAATTCCATTGGCAAAAAAGCAATAAACGAGTTTAGCACAAGATTATGTGCTTATGCCATTTCGGAGGAAATTAGTGTATTTGTATAGCATTTTAAGGGTTACAACTTACAAGTGCGAGACCCACCTAACATATTAAATAGATATATATCAAAACATATTTGATATTATTCGTATCCACAAAAAGATGAAAAATATAAAAAAGCGAGAGACGTCTTCAGTCTCCATGCATCAGAAGAAATCAAAATGGCACCCATTATAGCCTGTTTTCCATTAAAACAAGAGCCAAAGTTAAATGAATGTCAATACTGTCAGCATTTTCAAGAAAAAGAAAAAAAAACTCTGACAAGAATAATAAATTAATTGAAAAATATATGTAAATCTTTTACTTGGGTCGACAGTAACAAGCATGCCGGTGCCGCCGAATGTACAGGACCCGCCAGAGCTTTTGGTCCGCTGCCAATAGCTATTGAAGGCGAATGAAGCATGTGCCCACAATGTATTGGGTTTGAAGCAAGGTCCATTGGGCTGAATTGAATGACAATCTGCTCCTGACCCACAAGCAAAATTCATAGCTTCTTGGATAATTGGGTCAGGCACTGTGGGCTTAGCCACGCACCAGTAAGCTGAGGTCGGAGTCATGCTTGACGGCGGTGGTACCATAGGCGGTGGATAGACAATTGGAGGTAAAAACCCCGATGATGGGGTTGGAACTGATCCGGTTGGGGATGGAAGATTACCGGACGGTGTTGGAGTGTTGGTCGGGGTCGATGGGCCTGGAAGATTACCGGATGTTGTAGGAGTGTCGGTTGGGGTTGATGGGCTTGGCTCGTTGTAAGGTGGACCTGAAATGGGTCCTGATGGGCCTGGTGTATGACCGGATTCAGGAGGACTAGGAACTGTTTCTGGCGGGTTTGGACTAGAAGATTCAGGTGGATATGGGACGGTAATGGGTGGGTTTGGGTTTGATGATGATTCTGGTGGGTTTGGGTTAGAGGATGATTCAGGTGGACTAGGGATTGTAACAGGTGGGTTTGGGTTAGAGGAGGAATCTGGTGGGTTGGGATTAGAAGATGATTCAGGTGGGTTTGGGTTTGAGTTTGGGTTTGAGGTGGAATCGGGTGGGTTTGGATTTGAGTTCGGGTTAGAAGATGATTCAGGTGGGTTGGGTACAGTGATTGGGCCGGGAGGTGGGTTAAGTCCAGGACTGGAGATGGAGGGAGGTGAGTTTAAAGGAGTATTTGGGGGATTAACACAAAAAGGAGGGGCATTTCCGGGAACTGGAAGTGGAGGAAGTGAAGCATAGGGAGGTAGAGTGAGAGTTGTGCTAACACCATAAGGTTGAGTGTTTGAGGATGTTGTTGAATATTCCAAAGGTTGAGCTAGATTGAGTTGTGTCATCATTTTCTCTAACAGTGTTGTGTGCTTGAATGCTTTGATGATCATCTTCTTTGGCTTCTTCTTTGAGTCTCTCTCAAATCCCACAAGCTTTCTTGCATCTACTACTAATAATAAAAAGTAAAAATAAAATGCTTTTAGAGCTTGAAATGAAAAGAAGAGGATAGAGAGAAAAGGAGAGGCTTACCAGAATGAGTGGAGAAGCTGGCTGAGAGAAAGAGACAAAGGAGAATGCAAACGGTGGTGAGAGCTCTACTTGATTCCATGGGTTTTAAGATGAACACCAGAAGAGCGCTAAATCTTTTAAACTAAAACCAACTACACTGCCAAGAAGAAAAAGAAACAGTAGCAATGTAACTTGAATATCTATCTTGTCTCCTCGCCCTTTCTATATATATCTTGTGTGTGTGTGTGTGTCATATGCATGTGTAGAAAACAAAACACAAAACTCTAGAATCATGCAAGGCAACCTGTGGAAGGATATAAGGTTCTGTTGTCTTTCTCATAAAGATTGGTCCTTTAGCAGCTCACTTTGCTGTCTTCCAAGACTCACTTTACTTCAGAAATTAGATGTTTATATTCTTATAACTAAATATTAAAACTATTTTAACATTTTTGATTGATTTTAACACTTTAAACAAAAAAGTATAGTACAAGGATATGCACACATATGGATGACAATGGGCATATATGCTTGCTTGAGAATGAAAATATTATCAGAGAGGAAAGTTGTTTTGTCTTAAACTTTTGCTTGCTTTGTACTCAAACAAAGCTCTTTAGGTTTATCTTTTTCTTGACTGCAACTATTTGCATAAGCTTCACACATTCTCATTAGATGCTCTCTTTTCTCGACTAGAAAACAACTGATTCTTTTTACTATTTTGATTTATATTTTTCATATAAATATAAAACAACTTGTTCTTTGTTCATATAAATACACATAAATAAGAAAATTTTAAAATAGTGTTATGATAATTTAGTTTTGACATGTTTTGTAATCTATCAAAAACAAAAAAAGCTTGCTAGATCAACCGATCAAAGAAATGATATGTTTCAGTGAAATTTGAACTAAAAGTATGCAAATATACAAGAGATTTGCAAAGGATGATTTACGTTTTGTGAAACTGCTACATTATATATCCAGGTTCGAATTTAACTACAGTTACAATTATTTTCAATTACTATTCGAAATGATTTTTTTTATACGTTGAAGAGTCATATGACTGTTTGTAAATTTGAAATTTTGCCATTCTTAACTAACCCACCAATGTTTTTTTCTAGAGTCTCGACGTGTTTAGAATTGGTGAGTTAGCTAAGAATAGCAAAATTTGGACAAGCTTTAGTTTTGGCCGAACAGGTGCATTTTAAGCAGTTGGCAATGAGTAGGTTCATGTGGGTTGTTAGGAAGCAGTCCTAATAATTTGATGCATTGGTCAAACTCTTTGGTGAGTCTTGTGTGTCACTACTAAATAGTATAAATCCTTCTACAGTTAAGAGAAAAAGCAGTACAAACTCTTTTTTAGTCCAAAGGAATTAGGTATATTTTTGTTTTATTTGGTTGTCAAAGTCTTTACATCATTTAGAAGAACTCTAAAAGGAGTATCAAAGAGTATTATCTTGAATATAATAAGACACTAGAGTGTGAAACAGTAGCTCTGTGAACAGATGACAAACCTTGGCTTAGCCAGGCTGTCGGAGAAGATGCTTTTCATCTCCGGTGGAATCATAAAGTGTACCAATCAATAAAGGTTCGACTTTAAGTTATCACCTAATGATGGAAGACATGTCCTCGGATGGTTACTACACCCTATGGCCTATATAACTCGGAACAGAAACTTGAGATGAAACCATCATATTATTTTTATAGTCTCTCAACCATTGAGAATGTTCACTGAACCAACCAATGATATATATAATCCCCGAAACACAAACAGAATAGAAACATTTAGTAATACAATAATAAAATTGATTACATGTAGGGACATTGATCGTTTTGGCCAAAACACATTTGAAGCCAACAGAGAAATCTTTGAACCAAAGTCAATATCGGCAAAGTACAGCGCTTTATCCACTATCAAGTGGTGAATCAGAGACTCTAAATTGTTGCCTCATAAGAAAATAATTAACCAAACACAAGATAATCAAAGTAAACAATGTGTATGTTAAGGCCATTTGAATGCAAATGAACTATTTAAAACTAGAACACGTACCAGAATACAGCCTTATTCAATTTAGGCAACGTACAGCGCTTAATACACTATAGATTTTTTTTAAAGTGTACCAGAGACTCTAATTTATTGCCTTTCGTTCAAAAAACAAGACAAGCAGATCAAAAACATAACTAGGCTCAGGTAATATAAAGAAGTATGCATCAACGAGCTGTGAATCTCTCAAAGTTTGATGGTAATCTTTTTTCATCATCACCGCCTAATAATTCAAAGACAAAAACGTATAGAGAAATAGATCCAAAAGCCTCAGAAACTAGAGGAAACAACTCATCAACGAGATAAAACTCTCAGATGGTACGGACAATCTCAAACATCACAGACCTCTGGATCTACCGACAAAAACTCTTTAAGACTATAACCATAACGTATAATTAGAGAGAGAAATGAGTAAGAATGGAGAATCACTATTGAATGATGTGTGTTAACTAATGGAAAAGGCGATTTATATATACCGACCATGCTAGGTTTACAAGGAAGCCCTAAAGAGCGTAGCACAAGTCAAAGTATAAGTAAGGGCCTCTACTATTTTTAAAGCCCACTAGAATCGGGGCTGAGTATATTCGAACTTCGAAGTACACGTTCAAAGCCCTTTTAATATTGGACCTTTCAGATGTCGCAATCAAATTTTAATGGGGCTATAACTTTATCCGCCTAATTGATTCAGACCTAAACCCTATATGAACGTTTCCGTGATTAATTGCTCTCCAAGTAAACGCACGGTTATATTAGCCCCTACCGAGAGTTAGAATGTACTAATGATCTAAAGCGATCAAGTTTTTGGTGTTCGGTGGATATCTTTTCTTCTTGAATCTCTCTCTCTCTCTCTCTCTCTTGGAATTTGGACCATTTCATATCATCTTGTTGATCAGGAAGAGCTGAAGAAGCTTTGCCAAGAGCGAGAGACTTGTAGAACACATCTCAAACGCAGCAAACCTTGTGCTTTTTGTAGCAAAAGTTTATATATGCTTCTGTGGAGAGCAGGGCTGTGATTGCTCCGACTTTGGACTCTCTCTTGTCTGGACCAACCTTAGACATTTTCTCGATTATTTAACTTTAGGCCCACAGTATTTCCTTTATTTTTTCAGGAACAAATATAGTTTTAGGCTTCTTTTCTCGATTAATTTGTTTATATTATAAGATATGAGGTTAATATTAAAACTGAATGTGGTTAGAAAGAGAGGTTAATATATTATCCAAATGATCCGATTTATATAAATCAATAGAGGTAAACGTATATATAAAAGTTAATTGTGGTGTAAGTAAAAAGCTATTGTGATATGATATTGGTAAATTTGTAGTTATTGTAAGATTATTTTAATAATTATTTTCAAAAACTTATAAAACAATAATATACTATAACAGTTTTATTAACTTATTATCATCAATTAAATTTTTAAAAAATCGTTTTTCTAATTATTGAGAAAAGAATCCATATAAACCAACACAACCCTGTCCAAAAACCCAACACAAATACAAGTTTGAATATCAAGATAGGTTCTAATTAATGGGGACCAGATGATAAATCAAACCTTGTACTTGTGTTCGGGACGATGAGTGAACTCAAAGTCAATATGAACGAAAGCTCTCTCGACCTCAGAGAGTTGCTCGAGCTTCTCCTGGAGAGTCTCTCCGATGTTATGAGCTTCATGCAGCCTCATGTCCTCTGGCAAAACAATGTCAACTTCAACAAAGTAGTGTGACCCAAACGTGTAGGCTCTCACCGTATCAATATGTTTAATCTTCTCGTGATGGTTCCATATCAAGAACGTTAGTTTCGCCAAGAAATCAGGCGGTGCAGAGCGTCCAATAAGAGAATGAACATTCTCTAGTACCGTTCTTGCCCATGTGCTGATTGTATACAAAGCAATCTGAAACCATAAAGAAGAATAGTTTTCTCAGTCAAACACCTCAATATTAATTTTTTTTTTTTTTAAGGATCCATGGTTATGTAAATTATCTCAAAAAAATTGGGAACATAGACTAATGTTTCACTTGCCTATATACAAGAATGGTTCTGTCTATATTATAAGCCACAAGAGACGTTTCAAGAATCGCTAAGGTTGATGTTTTACTTACTAGAATAGCACCAGAAGGATCAATCCACCAGTAGAATTTTACAGCCAAGACTGCTGTTGCTAAACCGACCGAGTTGGTGACAACGTCAAAGAGGTGATCTTGTGCATAGGCCCTGACGATTTCGTTCTGAAAACTTCTGCAGTAAAGCATGAGAAGAAACTTGACGACTGTAGCAGAAGCCATTATTCCAATCATCCATTTTTCCTCAGTGCTGCTCATATGAGGACTATTCTGTACTAGCAGAAACATTAGGTTATATATCTTATATACATGACTATGCCACTGCTAGAAGTAAACAATAGTGTATATTTTTTACCTTGGAAACAAGTATCCTAGTTGACTCTAGCAACACTTGTAGCCCCAGAGTTGCCATCACAGATGCAAACACAATGATCCCCTGCCAAAATTCAAGAACCATACATGACTTTTCCTTTGATGAAAAGCATATCTTATTTGAAGAGAACAGAGAAGCTATATGTTACCACAGGTTGCATCCTTCGTTTACCGATTGGATAGTGGAAATGATTTGGTTTGCTCATGGCGTTTGCAGTAAACCAGAGAATAAATCCAGACAAGAGATCCAAGAGAGAGTCCAAAGTTGAGGCAATCACAGCCATGGATCTACTCTCAACAGAAGCATAGACTTTTGCTACGAAGAGCACAAGGTTTGCTGCGTTTGAGATGTGTACTGCAAGCCTCTCGCTCTTGGCAAGCTTCTTCATCTCTTCCTGTGTAAATCAATCAACAAGATGAGAGAGATTCCAGAAGATAGGTAATGAAAGCATAAGATTGGAACCTCGGTTGGAGCTCCAGAGACGAAACCAGTTTCGTTGATCGTCTCCATCTCATTGAAACCCTGAAGCAGCTTCTCTTGCTTCTTGTAGTACTCAGAGACTTTACGTTCCTTTTCTGATTTACGACAAGAAAAAAACGTGAAATCCATGTCTAAGATTATGTATCTGTTCACAGATGATTCAAAACATATATATAGACATTGTTGATGGCTTTTTACCATCTTCCAATCAACCTACAATGCGTAAAAACCTCTGACGAATATGATACTGCGTCCTCCTCACGCTTAAAATAAAGTAAGATTCTGATTTATCACTACTAAGAGCCATAGAGAATCGGACAAATGCGCCATGTTCGGATAGAGAGAATATATCATCAAAAGCTTGATCACTTTAAATGAATACACTCTCTTTAGGGCTAATATAACAGTACAATTACTTGGAGAGCAATTAATTAAGGAAAAGTGCGTGTAGGGTTATATTCTGAATCAATTTGCCTGACAAAAGTTAAAAGAGTGGTTCCCTGTCAAGATATGAATCACGAGTGAACAAGGAAGGACACGGATTATACACATAGAGACTAGATTTAGGAGAAGAGACGAATTACTTGGAGTCCGGAGATAACGGGACAAGCGAGTACGGCGAGAGGACAACGGAGAAGAAGAAGGGAGGCGGAACGTGTCGAGGCTGAGACGCCATGAGGACGGTGGAGACGAGTGGTCATCGTCATCGTTCGGCAAAAGGTCGACAATGCAGTCCTGTCCACTAACGCCGAGATGATGCTCCTTCGTCTCCATATTCGTCTGTATCTTTTTCTCTGCTGATTTTCTGGGGGAAGTTACGCGAAAAAAAACAAATACTGTTGCTTCTTTTTTGGGCTCACCTCACGTCTCTCTATATATAGTTATATACCAATAGTGTAAATTATAACTTTTATGTATATAAAACAAATTCAGAGCAATTTAAATTTTGTATTATCAAGAGAATAAGAGATAGATATGCACCAAGCCATACATTTTTTTTTAAATTTTTGATAAGAAAGCAGAACATACGTGGCTGTGGACTAATAGTGGTGCAAAAGTAGTGGAACTGAAATGTGGACCATTTCTTCTTTCCAGTGTAGATGAACGAGGAGTATTGTCCACTTATATAAACTTCAGATAATCATAGATAACATCTAAATTACTAGAGAAAAGACAACCCAAAAACATAGGTTAGTTTTATCAGGCAAGAAATACAGACCAGTGGTTGTGTGAGTGTCATCAAGCTATCAAGTATACCAAATTCCAACAGTTAAGTCGACCTTAACGAAGCTCTTTGCAATGAATGATTTATTGAGTAAATAAACAAACAAAAATGAGGGATGAGATCATTGTGCAACATTACCAACCTTAGCATGAGGTGCAATTTGCGTTAGAGACTATATCCATGTTTGGTTGGTATGTCTTCTCATTTACCCCAGCAACAAACATGGGTGGGGTGCATCAGCTGGAGGTAGAAATGATTACTTTCTTTGCACCACCACCCTGCAAAACCAATGAAATATCGAGCAACCATATATGTCATCATAACAAGATTATTTGAAATGAAATGTCATCTCAATGTATGTTGGTGTGAAAATGCACCTTCAAATGAGATGCAGCCTTTGACAGGGTGGTGAGAATACCCCCCTAAGAGTCAACAACATAATCAGCTCCAAGGGATCTCAGCTGGATCTCTGAGACAGAGTTAAAATGATGTTATGATCCAAACTGAGACAGTGTGTCCTCTGATCTGCAGAAAACAACATGCCACGACAGCAAATGGACTAACTTCATATATCAACATCATATATCAATATGGTTCGTTGTCCAAGCTTGTGAACTTGCACCTGGTCCACAACGAAGAATCAAAGAGGGAACAAGCGTGCAATTTCTTTTTATGATGTGAACAAACCAAAACTATAATGATTCAGGGAACTGCATATAGGAGATTCAGACACATTTTAGAACATGTCTTGGGACAAAACCAGATATTCAGACATGTTTAATCTTTTATTTCAAAGAGATTTAACATCATACAGAACAAATGAGTGTGTACACTAATGATAATTTTCAAGAACGCCTCTGTAAAAATAAAGCATACAACGCATTTACGTATAACCATTCTTTTCCTTCTAACCTTCTTACACTCTGTCTTCTCATTTTTTTCCCTCGAGCTTCTGGTTCCAGAGATTCCTCTACAATACTGTAATGCTAAGCTAAAGAGAGAGATATAGTCAAAACTCAAATTCTCTTCTCAACATTTCATTACCTAAGCATTTATCAGCACCCGACCTTTTCTTCTATGTCTAAGATGTTTCAAAAGCCTGAACCGAAGCATCGAGTCAACATCATACCCTGCAAGTTCCATTCTGTTTGCAAGATGAGAAACAATCTCCTTTCTGTCTCCTGATTGCAGGAGAGAGCTTAGGAGATAGTTGCAAACTCTAGGCATCAGCTTAAAGTTGTTATCTAGAGTGTATGAGAAGACATCTACTGCTGCATCAAGTTGTTCTCTTTTGCAGAGTCCATGAATCAATTTGACGCAGCTCGGAGGTGTGACGAGTATCTTCTTCTCTCTTAAAACAGAAAACACCATCAAAGCCTCTTGAAATCTCCCGGATTGGCATAACCCGATCAGCCATATCGTGTAAGGTCCGTCACTGAACTCTTCTCTCCTTGTATCCAATTCGATTACTTGTCTTAAAGCTCTCTCCGTTTCCCCTTCCTTGAAACATTGTTCAATCTCATTAGCTGCTTCATCGTCCAGACGAGATATCTTCTTCAGGTATTTCATCCATAGGCTAAAGGCCACCATGATCTTTCTTTTCCGACAAGACCATGTCATGAGCGATCTGTAAACCGCTGGACTGTGTCTAAAGTCATCTTTCGCGTAAAAGAGTTTAAAAGCTTCTTCTTCTCTGCCAACTCTGTGAAGTCCGTTGATGAGAGTATTGTAAGTGACGCTGTCAGGGGATAACCCCTTTAGCTGAAGCACATTGAGAAGCTTGAGAGAACCATCAATGTTTCCCGCTTTGCAGAACCCATTTATCAGAACGTTGTAAGTAAGAATGTCAGGTGAGCTTCCAGTATCAGCAAGATGCGCAAGATCCTTGTATGCCTTGAGAATCGAACCGGATTCAACCATGGTGTCAAAACTTCGATTTCCACTGTGGGAAAGCCGTAGAAACAAGGAAGCAGGTCTTCCCACCTCCATTTTATGCAACAGCAACCTGGCTTCCTTAAGCTCACCGGACTTGCAGAGTCCATCGATTAAAGCATTAAACGTAGCAACCGAAGGAGAACAACCTCTCTTCTCAATCTCCTTGAAAATTTCTTCAGCTTTCCTAACGAGCCCATTCCTGCACATACTACAAATGAGAATCGTGTCTGTGAACTCATCAGGGAAGGACTCTGTTTCCGACATCTCGAGATGAAGGGACCTAGCTTCCTCCAAAAGTCCCTGCTCGCATAGAGCCTTTATAACAGCATTGTAGCAGTACGTATCAGGGGAAGTCCCCTTACTCGGCATGCTGCTTAACAGCTTCAATGCATCCTCAATCTTCCCTGCTTTGGATAACCCTTGAATCAATATTGTGTACAAAACAACGTCAGGCTTGATATTTTTCTTCAACATAATTTCATACAACTCAAACCCCTCATCGTATCTCCTAGCTCTAAACAACCCATCGATCAAGCTGCTATAACCTCTCAGCCCAAGCACAAAACCATCTTTCTCAAACAATCTCAACAGCTCAAACGCCTCGACCATCCTACCTAATTTACAAAAACCATCAAGCAAAGCATTGTAAGCCACGGAATCAGGATCGTGACCGCTCGCTTTCATCTCGTGAAACAGCTTTCTCGCATCTTCAACACTTCCCCTCTGACACAGCCCCGAGATGAGAATCGTGTAAGTAACTCTATCAGGAAGAATCCCTCTACCAGTCATATCGTCGAACATCTTCTGTGCATCACCCATCCTCCCTTTCTTATACAACCCATCCATCAAAACACCAAACGTGTACCGATTGGGAGCAACATTACACTTCAACATCTCATTATACACAGCGAAGGCCAGCATAAAAAACACTTCTTTACGCATCACGACTCGTAACACCACGTTGTACGTGAACACATCGGGTCTGCAATCGAACTCCTTCATCTTCCCGAACGACTCCACCGCCTTCTCCGCCAAACCCATCTTCGCGTAAGCCGAGATCAACGCGCAGAAGCAATACGAATCGACGGAGACGCCGCGGGATCTGAGCTCTTCCAACGTCTGCCAGTACAGATCGCAACCGTTCTCTTCGACGGAGAGCATGTCGACGACCGAATCGAAAGACGCTCGGCTCCTGAGACGCTCTCTTCTCGACGCCCATATGAAGAGACGGAAACCCGATTGGCGATTGATCTGATCGTCTCTGATTATCGACGCGATGAGTTTGTGGGATAGGAAGGGGACGAGGGGCTCTAACGCGGGCTCTATGGGTTTGTTGTTGGATAGGATGGTGATGACCTCGCCGGAGATGTTGAGGTCCGCGGTGGAGGAGGTGTAGGGACGGTGCTTCCACGACGGCTTTGAGTAGAAATGAATGGCTGATCGGAGGAGGAACATCTGTGGTGGTTTCATATCGAATCTGGTAATGCGACTGAGTTCAGTTTGTATTGGTTGGGGGAGAGTAGAGGCGATGGAGAAATGGGTGAGAGACTCTCCGTCTGAGGAGGAAGGAGACGGCTTTCTTTTGATCGTCTGAAGTCGTCACTCGTCAGAGGGGTTTTCTGCTCTATCGGAGCAAATTCAATTCTCGGTTTGGGAGAATTAGCGGAACGAACCGGTCTTTGGTACAATTAAACGGTTTATTATTATTAGACCAAAAAGCCCGCCATTAATTACTCTATAGCCTATAGGCATTAATATGATTCATTGTTTTTTTTTGCCAAAATATAGTTCATTGCATAATCTCATTTCTATTTTTCTTGCTAATTTTTGTTGGTCATTTTTTTGCTAAATTTATAATTCCATTTCTATCAGGTAGAAGAACGTTATTACGAAAAAAATATCTCAGCAACATTTTAAGCCAGCTTATTTTTTTTTATTTTTCGTCAAACTGGTAGAACTTTATAAAAAATCAAAAATATATCAGAATACAATATTGGTTACTATCGTTGTAAAAATATTGATTCCTCTTAGCTAAAGAATGACCAACATTGTTGAAACATTTTTGAACTTGGTGACTTTGATGGAGTTAGACTTCAGAAGAAGTAACTCCTCCAAAAATAGGTGTATGCCATTTTTTATAGAGAGCACACGGTATTCTTTAGTAAAAGGCGAAAGAATAGTTCGCTTTGTGCTCACTACATGGCTCCATGGATTAAACAAGTGAAGCATCAGATGCTTTTTATACATGAAATCATTCGTTGTCTATGTTTGCTTGTATTCAATGTGGGACAGATTTAGTGGTATGTTTTAAATGTGATTGTACGAAGATGGTGAAATTGGTACTTGATTGGTATATATGGGTCGTTTGGGTAAATTCTCAACTAAATTAGCCCATTGGGCCCATACATTAAAGCTGCTTCTTACTCACAAACGCGGAAATAAATTGATTGCACACTATTCGTGATCCAGCATACGTTGTCTATGAACAAGCTAGAGAAGTCATCTATAAATCTATGTTCTATCTAAACAGTATTGAACCTTGAGGGTACTTTTGCATTAATGAAAGACATAATTATCGAAGTAAAAAAAATAACAGATTTCAGAACACAGTAACGTGCTGGTGTGACGAGTTCCACAGCTTAAATAGAGAGAAGAAAATTTGAAAACAAGAGATTGATCAGATCAAATAAAATTTGATTGGTCTACTTTGGGAACTTGAGAAGATTAGCATCATTTCCCAGATAGTGAAACGGAAACCTTTCATTACCATTATTATTGCCCATATCCTGGTCGTTATTACTCGAGTCACCAAAACATTTTGCTTGATGGTTCTGCATTTGCTGCTGCTGGTTCATGTTGGTCGTAGTGAGAAGCTTGTCCAGAAACGACCAGTCTCCACCATAGTTGTTGTTGTTGTTAGAAGTCAGCCTCAGTAGATTCTGTGAGCATTCAATGTCTGTTGTGTTGATTGCCAACACAAACGGTTGAGCTGCTGCTGCTGCTGCTGCCGAGTCAGGGCTAAAGAGCTGAGGGAGATGCATTGACCCGTGGCTTAAAGTGTTTGAAAACTCATGTAATGGCATTTGGATCTGTCTTTCGATGTGATGGTGATGATGATCCAGAGATAGTGGGATCAAAGAAGAATGATTGTTTGAATTGGATTCAGTTTGATGCTGATGATGATGGTGATCATGATCATTGTTGGTGCTTATGTATTGGTGATGATGATGGTCTTGATCTTGTTCTTGGTGAAATCCTCTGAAATGGTTCTTCTTCTTGAACACTCTGCAAACTACCCACCCATCTTCCTGCAAATTTATACATATATAGTTAGTCCACATTATGCAAGATATGATCTCTATATTTATAAAATGCAATATGATCTTTAAATCAGATTTTCATGTAAATACAGAGTTTGTTTCATATAGTATCGTACCTGGATCTCGTTTTCGTTATCATCTAGACGATACTCATGCATGATCCATTCTGTTTTTTGGCCATGAGGAGCACGACCAGTGTAGAAGACAAGAGTCTTACGAAGTCCAATCTTCTTGGAGCTGTTGAGGTGTATGGACTTGTCTCTACCAGTAGCCTTCCAGAATCCGGCTGCGGTGGCCCTGTTTGTTCGGGTCCCAGTTGGATATTTCTTGTCCTTGTGGCTAAAGAAGTACCACTCGTTTTGAGGACCCGACCCGATTCTGCATTTCTCTACATACATACAAAAAAATATTATTTATAATATAAAATGTAAGAAATATCAGAAAATAATTCAGTAATTTTATAAAAATATATAGATATATTAGGCGTACGACTACGGGTTTGTTATATGTCTGCAATGTGAAAAACCATTTGCTTATTTTGAGGGTATAGTACGTAATAATATTATGTCAATATTCATAGTCATATACTACAAGACATTACACTTTGTCATGTGTTACTAATCTGAACGACATGAGTGAACAGACAACTTTGTCTCTTTCTTGGTGTAACATATACACACACTCGTACAAGGCTTCGTGGATCCATAAAAACTGGAAATTAATTTATCATGATAGAAGTTGTAAGACATATATAAGTAGATACATGTTTCCACAGAGACGCAGACAAAACCCAAGACAATGTTACCCAATCAATGTATTTTTCCTTTGACATCTAACTTGTACTTTTCTGTAGAGACAACAACATAACTCCCCGTGTTTTATCTAACTTATATCTCTCGCTATAGAACTAATTAAAAATCTATGGATGACAAAAAATAAAAATAAAAATCTATGATGTTAATTGCGGTAGTTTATAGGAGTACTATATAACACTGAATCACTGATTAATAAATAATAATCATTCATTAAGTGTGTGGATTAGTTGGTGATACTTGTAGTTAATAAGGACTAACAGATTCAATTATATGTGAGTGGGTAATAAGTGTTGTTACCTTTAAGGTCCCAAGGTTCAAGCTTGTTGAGATCAACTTCTCTAATAACATCTAGGTCAATTGGTTCATAAGAAACTTTCTTCTTCAAGTAATAATATAGAAGCTCCTCCTCGGTTGGATGAAACCGAAAACCTGGAGGCACCGAGAGCTGTCCTCCTCCGGCCACCGTGGACGAAGAGCCTATCTCCATTTTTCTTCTTAAAGCAAATCAAGATGCTTCCCTTTTCTCCTTTTCCCTAATCAATAACACAAATCACCTCAAAGTAAGAAGAATTCAATGAACAAGAATGGGTTTTCGCGAGTGCAAGAATCCAAGAAATATTCAAGGCATGATTTTTTTTAGATCTAAGAAAAGAACCCTAGTTCTTCATGCATGCACATATTCATAAAGAACAAAAGACTTTTTCCACTGGGAGAAGCTGGATTTTCCTTACATAGATATTCATGAAAAGAACTTGAATATCCCCAAAGAAACATAAGTTTTTCAAAACCGAGCATGCTCTATTCTTAAAAAAGAGAGGTTTGATAAAAGACTTCATGTTCTTGAGTAATCAAAGAGAAAAAAAATGAAAATAGAGAGATGCTTGAAATACACATATATATACAAGTGTGGTGTGACTGAGTGAGTGCGGGTGTATATATATGTATATGCAAATGATGATGATGCCAACAATGAAAGAAATATGATGGAAGAGGAAAGAAAACGAACCTTGGAGGTCGGAAAGTATTGCTTCTGTTAGAGGCAAGAGGTAGAAGACAACGAAAGAGAGAAGGCAAAGAAGCAAGCAAAATGAACTTCTACAAAACTGAAGATATCTTAGCTTAAAGGGCACGATGTTTAGGGTTTCTATCTCTCTCTCTCTCTTTGTTCTTCTTTGAGATAGAAAGAGATGAGGGAGAGACTCGGCTTTCTATGGATTAGTGCCACTATTGTTTTGTATTCAATTTAATATACCAAAGCTGGTCACAGAAATATATGAGAAATAGTTTATTGTATCCGCAATTCCTATTATAACTTTCTTGTTGATTTAAAACTATACATCTTTATGCACAACTAAAATAGTTAATTCTTATAAATCTTATGAGCAAATAATCTCACAAACTCATCATACATATCATATTAATTGTTTATGTGTTATATGTAAATTATTCAATTTTCTCATCTTGCTTCTTAGTTAACTTTACCATTTTATAATATACATATGATGTTAACCAATAGTCATATTTTTCTTTAAAATTATGTTTCATCTTCCAATTTTTTATAAGAAAATAAAATAGAATCAGTATTGTATCTACTCTTACAAATATTTTTTATTCAATTGCAAATTTTACTAACCGGATTTATAAGTATACAAAATATAAATGAGGAATGTGTGTATGTGTAATATACTAATACAATGTAGCACCCTTTTGTGTGTGGCGTCAATATGATTATAAATTCACCAAGGTTTACAGCTGTTCTTTATTAAGTCTGACTAATTTGCTTTGAAAACAAGTAGGAATCGTTTAATAAATACCGAATACTATAAAATAGAAGATCTGGTTTATGTATCCCAAGGAAAAAACAAAACAAGAATTGAAGCTTCTATACCCTCGAATTGCAGTCAAATGTTGGGAAGAAAAATGATGTATCGTACCTTGAACTATGCTCCTATTAACCTTTTTTATTGCATCAATTTCAGTGCAGTTCATTGAAATTTTAGTACTGTAGTAGTATAAAGATTTCGTTTAAGCAAGTCCTAATGCTATTTGTATTATACAATACAGCTGACATAGACGTTAGCTCGAATTTGTTTTCTCATTTACCAAATTAATTAGTTAGAGTGAAAGCTTCACTACGTATAATATGGTCCATTCCCATTCATGTTTTAGTTATTTCTTAGCATTTTTATTACACAAGTCTCTTATATTGGAATAAAGTAATTAACCCATAATATTGTATATTTATATATACACATAAGCTTATAATGTTCTATAAATAGAAGCATTCGCTTTTTATTTGTCAGACCCCCACATATCCATCAAATAATATCAAAATAACATGGTGTACACATGTGTGATAAAAAGGGTATGGCCCTTATGGGAGAGGTTGTAAATCATGGCATGGATACGGTTTCCTGACAGGCCCGTCCTTGCTATAAAGCAAGTAAAGCATTAGCTTTAGGCCACAGGATATATAGCCAATTTTAGGGCCACAGTTCATAGATTATTAGTTTGGTCCAGTGGTTAATTAGTTTGACTAGAGTTAGTCTTCCACATTACCACTCTTCGATTCTCTTCATTTGACACCAACGTATTTTTAATTTTGCCATACTCAATGATTTTTATGCATTTATGCCATACAAAATGTGCCTCTTACAGCAAACTCATAATAAACGTATTGATTATGTGTCACTATATATTATTGGTATTTGTATAAAAGGCCACAATGTTTATTGGTATTTGTATAAAAGGCCACAATGTTTTAATAATGCTTTAGGCCACCTTAATTTATGGGACGGCACTGTTTCCTGATATATAGTTTTTTTGAATTTATGAAAGCATCCATGTTTCACATAGGTAGCGGATGATAATAGTCTAAATCAAACAAATTCATTTTAAAAGCAAGAGAGAGTGCGATAAAAAGAAAGCCGCCGCGTTAGGGTTTTCCTTGGCCGGTGATTCGTCGCCGTGTCTATGGGATGACCCGTTTTCTTGTTTCTTTTCTTCTGTTTTGTCTGTGTTTTCTCTGGCTTGTATTTCTGGTGATAGTTGTTGGCGACTGCGCGAAGAGAGGTTTAAATCTGGTCAGAAGCTTCGAGCAGATTGAAGCAGAGAGTCTCAAATCGGACTTCACAAGCGTCGATCTCGTCAGATCTACGGTTTGTGGAGGTAGATTTATGGTTACCGGCTGTTTTTAGAGCGTGTCTTGTTGGTTCGTTTGGCCTTGCTGTGGTTCTAAAGCGCATAATCGGCGCGGGGTGTACTCGTTCAGAGGTCAATGGCAAGTTCTTAGTTGGATCTGGAGGGAGTGAGTGGAGAGGAAGCGTGTTGAAGACATGTGTAACCTTTCCCCAAAGTTCAATGGCGGGTTTATTTGGCTTTGGAGGGGGTGGTGGGGCTCAGGCGCAAATAAGATGCAATCGACAGCTACGGTTATCCTGATCTATCTTGCCGGTTTCGTTTCTCTCTCTGGTTGGGTTTGAGTCTTGTCTAAGATAATTAGTTGTTGGTCTTGTTTTTGTTTGTGAAATCTTTGTTTATTAGTTTAAGTAGTTCTTATGTGGTTTTGTTTCCGGGATTGCATCTGTGCAATCGCCGGCTTATGGCTCCGAGATTTATCTCTTTAAATCGTCGGCTCTAGAAGTGGTGATAGTTGTTGTAACATGCCGTTTGGCGTTCAAAGTTTGAAATCAATGAAACAACAGATGACAAAAAAAAGAAAGCATCCATGTTTTTGTGACAGAAAAAAAGAGAGAGCATCCATGTTTCTAAAAGAAGTCAACATACAACAAACAAGTATGTAGACTTTAGGTTTACAAAAAAAAAAAAAAAGTATGTAGACTTTGGGTCTTTGACAAAAAGAAAAAAAAATAATTCGAATACAAAAAGAAGATAACAGAGGAAACCGCACGTAGGAGAGTGAGTGGCACATGCGGCAGAAGAAGCAAACTCCTGAAAGGCCGTGGAGAGAAGCACGTGATTGTCCAACACCAAATCCACAATTCAAGGTTCCTCGTTTGACCTAACCCTCTCTCATCTCGAGATTCGAGCCAAAATTGATCCTTTTCTTCTTCTTTTTCTTATTATGAAAATTACAAAATAATATAATCGTAACTGTAATTTCTTAAATTCCAGTATAACATACATGAAAAACGTAAAAAAACATTGGATTCTCACGGTAAATCATATCTTTGTAACAGTTTATGAAACTTACAAGTTTTTTTCGTTAGCCCAATAAGAATTTTATTAAAATTGATCTTATTGAGATGTGCCGTTGCCTTCACGAAGACGTCATGCATTAAACCCTTATTAATGAAGGGGTTTAATCATATAGATAGATGCGGACATGTTCTGAAACTTATATTGATATTTTATAATCCCCATTATGGTCAAGTGTTCCGTATTTGTTATACGCTCCTATTAACTAGTAAGCTTAGTATCAACATGTATCTATTATGTGTGTGTTGTACTTGTTCACAACTACGATTCAGGTGGATTACTGGATCAGCTGGTTATATATTGTAGTTTATAACAAGGAGGGATTTGATAATTACCATATTTCCGGAAATCAAATACATTACAAAAAACTTATACTAGGAAAACAATACAAAAATTGCATACAAATTAAACGAAAGAGTAGTTGCAAGTTGCAACTTGCAACATAAGGGACGTCATACAAGTGTTGTTAATTATTGGTGGCTTGATAACTGACGATGAGCAGAAGATGGCGGCAACCAAAATTAAGCAACACGGAGCGTTTTGTCTGGAGTGGATATTAAATGGGCTTATAAAATCATATAAAGCCCAGCGCCGAAGAAGCCTCCACTCCAACAGCGTTTCTCGCATTGGGCTCGTGTTATTAATCTATTTTACACTTTGCACTTTCTTAATCATCCAATCATCATCATTAAACCCAACTTTTGACAACGAGTGGTTTCATTACAGCTTGCAATAAATAATTTAAAAAGTCTCATCATTGTCTCTGCGGTCGCGTGATAATTTTCCTTTTCGACGACGGCCCCGTGGTGATTCAATTCCGCCCGCGCCTTGCAAATTCAGCACCGCGATTTTGTCTTTTGAAAATCAATTAAAAAAAAGGATTTGATCGTCGTAGTGCAAAAAGGGTAAGCTTTTCGATTCGTTTTCTCCGTGTAATTTAGGTCAATTCCGTCGGTTGTCCGGCGAGAAATCTTCCCGATCGTCGTTGTTTATGAATTTCCGGATCATGGGTATTTCGAGATTTTGGTCAAAGTTGTCTGATTCCTTGTTCAATTAATTGCGTCACGCCTGATTTTTTAGTTTTAATTCTCGGAGAAAAAAGTTTTGTGGTTAAAAGCTCTTTCTTACACGGTTTATGTATGGTCGGGTAATAATAGTGTTGAGATGATTCCTGTTTAATTGTAATAGATTATCTTCGTTTCATAAGAATTGTCTTTCCTTTTAGAAGCTTAGTTTAATTTGTTTCTTTTGAGCTTACCTGTGATTCTCTTTATACTGTTTTTTTTTTGTTTTAATGCTATAGTTTAAATTGGGTAGGGAACTTGTTTTTATTTGGAAGGTCAAAATGGGGTCTTCTTCTGATGCATGGATGAGAGAGTACAATGAGGCTTTAAAGCTCTCTGAGGATATCAATGGCATGATGTCTGAAAGGAACTCGTCTGGTGTAACGGGGCCTGATGCTCAGCGTCGTGCTTCTGCTATTCGAAGAAAGATCACCATTTTGGGGACTCGATTAGACACTCTTCAATCCCTTCTTGTTGGGAAGCAACATGTGTAAGCCTGTTTTTTTTTTCAATATGGGGGTTCTTGCAATAACAGTCAAGTCACTAAATTAGACTACATTTAGTGTTTCATGTTTTGTCTGGTCCTAACAAGTAAAGTTATGTAATTAATTACCCACAGGTCAGAGAAGGAGGTGAATCGTCGCAAGGATATGGTTGGGAACTTGAGATCAAAGGCGAACCAGGTGGCGTCTGCTTTGAACATGTCAAACTTTGCGAATAGAGACAGCTTGCTTGGGCCAGATACAAAGCCTGATGATGCAATGAACAGAGTCTCTGGCATGGACAACCAAGGCATTGTTGGATTTCAAAGACAAGTTATGAGAGGTAGTAATTAAGCTGCCCTTTGTTAGTTAAGACCATAGTAATAATTATTTGGCTTCCTGTATTTAATTTTTTGCTCTTTGATTGATTTCCATGAGAGTATAGAACAAGACGAAGGGCTGGAGAAGTTGGAGGAAACAGTGATGAGTACCAAACACATTGCTCTCGCTGTCAATGAAGAGCTCACTCTGCAGACAAGGCTTATTGTATGTTTTCATCTGTTGTTTTTTGCTTAAATGAATTTTCTTGTTCTAATAATAAAAAATCTGGCTTTCCTCTGCATGCAGGAAGACTTGGACTACCACGTGGATGTTACTGACTCCCGCTTACGGGTAAAATATATTCACTGATCTTTAGTTCTTCCATTGATTAAAAAAGAGACTTGAACTTGTCATGTAGTTGCTCAAACTAATCTTAAAAAAGCAAGACCACTTTATTATATAGTTCAATGTGTTAAGTAACATTTTGAATTAGAGATTGATTCACATCTCCGTTTGGATTTGATGTGGGTGTGTGTTTTTGCATTTAAATGATGATGACAGCGGGTGCAGAAGAGCCTAGCGGTGATGAACAAGAATATGAAAGGAGGTTGCTCGTGCATGTCAATGCTATTGTCAGTGCTTGGAATCGTTGGTCTTGCTCTTGTCATTTGGCTGCTGGTTAAGTACCTCTAAATCTGATCCCCCACCACCACCAATATGACAATGAATGAATTTGATATATATAAGCAATGAAAAAATGTGTACCTCTTCTCCTTCTTTCTGCCTCTCCTCTATGCGAGAGTGGTTGTTATTATCAATATATTTGTATTGTTTCCTCTTTTGTGCCTTCTCTCTCATTACTGTAAGAAGAATGTCGCTGCGTGTGCAAGAAACAAGTCACTTATTCAATCTGTATTTCCCTTGGTCGTGTATATGTTCACGAATTTGTATAATCATATTAATAATTGTCACAATACAGGAAGCCAAATAATACTGATTGAATTAGAGGCCCATATACATATTGAAAAAGCCCAATAGATAAACAACATTTTTAGTATTAAGATGAAGCCCAACTAACTATTTGATTGATGTGATGGTGGGATGCTCGCTCACTGTTTGTAGAAAATTCAAAATTCAATTTAGTATTACTATTTAATCTGACACATGGATTAAGGCAAAAGACCTTTAATAAATAAGGTGAGAGCCCAACGGCCACTCACTCAGTCACTCACTCAAAGGAAGGTTTGAGCAGAAACGTAAGAGAACCCTAGGAAGATGGTGGAATCGGAGTATGAACAGATTCGATTGAAAAGATTGGAAGAGAACAAGAAGAGGATGATTGAGCTTAATCTCAACAAGCTCTCTCAATCTCTCCGCGTCGTCTCTTCTCCTTCTCCCAAGCCTTCTCCTGTATATAAACCTAATAACCTCTCTTCTCATTTCTTCATTTCTATTTTGTTTTTTGGATTTAAATCATTTTAAAAAAATGCAGGCTAAACCAAGGACGCCGCGTACTCCGGTGAACTCGTCGGAGGTCAGGAGATCAAGCCGCGCCAAGAATCCTCCTCCCAGCTACAGAGAGGTACTTTTTAGTTGGAGATATTTAATATCTTATCACTCTTCCATGAATGAACCTCACCACCCTAGATATGAGTTATATACTGTCTCTCTCTCTCTCTCTCTCTTTTGGATTAAATTAAAATCTATAAGTATTCTTTAATTAATCAGACTTTATATTGATTGTGCAGTTTGGGATAGAACCTTTGGAAAAGCCAAGAAGGTTTGACCCTGTTCTCACACTCTCTACATCAAAACCTCCAAAACTATTTCAGTTGTGATTTTTATCAGTTAGTATATTTGTGTGTGTGTTGGGGTTAGCAGGAGCTATCAAAGACGGGATTTGCTGAACCGGGTTTATGCCTCTGACGACGCTAGAGTCTATGCAATCCACAGGGCTGAGGACCTTCAGTCCAGCTTAGATCCTCAGTTCCCTAGCTTTATTAAACCTATGCTCCAGTCCCACGTTACTGGAGGGTTTTGGCTGGTAATATAGAAAAACTTGACTGCATAGTAAACTATGTCTGAAAACATTAAAGCTTAGTAAGTAAAACTGTCACTATTTACATATATGTTTGGTGTTTTCTGTTCGCAAACAGGGCTTGCCGCGTCATTTTTGCCATACACATATGCCACAGCAGGTTGAGATGATCACACTAGTTGATGAAAACGATGATGAATCTGTGACCAAATACCTTGCTGATAAGAATGGTCTTAGCGGAGGCTGGAGAGGTTTCGCTATCGATCATCAGCTTGTCGATGGAGATGCTGTTGTCTTTCACCTCATCAACCGAACAACCTTCAAGGTACAAATAAAATTCACTTGGGACATCTTTGATTTGTTGAAAGTAGAGAGTTAAAGAGGGTAGAATGTTGTTATAAATAAGACTTTTTAACATGTATGTTGAAACTTATTATGGCTTGTTCAGGTGTATATCATTAGGGTATATGATGACACAAACAACGGTTCAGATGGGAGTAATGATAAAGCGCTTGTCATTAAATCAATCAAGAATCAAGCGGAGAATGTTTCAGAAGCTCCTCCGTTATCAAACAGTGGTAAAAGAAAACGAAGAGGTAATGATAGTGTTTCACAAGCTCCATCTCTTGTTGTTATGTCTTCATGACTTCATTAAAAAATTCTAATTTTTAAACTTGTTGATTTGATGGGTGCAGGGAGGAAGTAAAAGCAGAGTTTGAAGCTTGGACTAGGACTTCAACGGAAGGATGCAGTAGTTTAAATTAAATAGCCTAATCAAAACATTTTTTTTCTGTGGTTTCTCGGATGAGGTGTGTAGTGTATGTGATGATTGTTATGCTAATATTTTGGTAGCTACGTTGATTTTCTATGAAAATCCAACATATGTAGCGCTACTCTTGAGCTCTGGCATTAAATCGTATTTTTCTTTTCTTTCTGCCGTAATTTGTTGCATACTACTGTTTTGAAGTTATTCAAAATGAATGTACTTCAAAGATTTGGATGCACTTCATTTTACTACATGTAAGCTGTCGTCACAACTCACATGCGACATGCTCTGGTGTTCCATCCGTGGGATGTTGTCAAGTATAACCAGCCATGACCATTAAGTTTGTTTTCCTTTTTTTTTTTTGTGTGAATGTAAATTAGACAGAACAGTATCCACTAAGGTTCAGAGCAAGAACAGCGTCCAGTAATCTATCTGACTACTACTATTACTCTCGGACCACCACCACGATCCAATCTGTTTCTATGTACACGAACCGCTGCTTCACTATGTCTCCTTGTCAATGCGAACAACTAGCTTTCTCGTCAGAAATTTAGCCCCCTGTTATTAAAGTTCCCTCTTCTAGTAAAAGGAATTCGTTCTTCTGCACACAATAGTCAACCAAATCGTTTTTAAAATTCCATATGGATGTAGAGAAACAATAAAGCATGTGGAAACAATATGTTATCATTAATATGTTGTTACCCTGGTGTTGGTCACCGTTAATATCATCATCTTCATCATAATCTCCGCTATTACTTGTGAAGAACGGTGTTAGGTAGTTCCTGTCTAGTTCTGTAAATGATTTTGCGCTGCATAAAGAAAAAGGAATTGTTTTTCTTCTTTTTGTTATCAGTGTTTTGATACAAACTTGAAAGCGGGACTTGATTTTGCTGAGTGCAGTAATTTACCTCTTATGAAACTCTCTTAGTTTTGTCCTGAATCCACTTTCTGATGGTGAACCTTCATCATCAAACCTAGTCATATAACGATTGTTCACCACCTCAAAGCCCTGTCAAAAAAAAAGGAAAAAAACATAAAAGATAGGGTATTAACCATGTCATGTTTTCTGTATTGAGAGACTAAGATTAACTTTAAGCTGAGAAAAATAAGAGTTCTGTATGACAAGACGTCTACGCAAATAACCAATATATATTTCACAAGACTTACATCACCAAGGGATGTATCACGGCTATCGCCTACTACCTCTAGGGCCTCAAGCATTGTACCAGTGGATCCTCCAATCAGCAACACCTGAAACACGTTTCAGTAGCATCAAGGATCACATAAAAAGCAATATATATATATATGCAAATAGTTAGTCTTCAAAGAAGGATGGGTTACCGTTACAACAACAATGGCTGTAGTTGCTGTGAAAATAGTTTGACCATGTCCTTCTGGGAGTTCGTGAACAGATTGCAGAGCAAGAGCAAAAGCCATAGCCCCTCGAAGTCCTATGCAATCCACACTTCTTGTTTACTTTTTACTGAGGTATTGAAAACAATATCTGCATTGGGAAACAAAGAGCAGTATCTTACCACTGTACCATAGTGCTTTTTGATGCGTCATAGGTATTTTCCTATGTGCAGGTCGTGCTAAGTTGACCAAATATCCACAACCAAACACATTAGCTGCCCTGAGTATGACATATAGGAAAAAGAGTACACACTATCAGACACGAAAAACAACACAAAAAATGCAATTTGGAAATGAATGCATGTAATAAACATCGTGCGAAAAGATCCTGACGTGAAACAAAAAAGGGTACCTCGCAATTACGATGAACAGCTGAGGTTCATCACGAAAAAAATAAAAGAAAGTTAAGGAGCAACAGCAGCTTATACAAATTGAATTTTGAACCAAAAGAACTTGTGTAAAAGGATACAATAGAGAAAAAGATGAATCCGACGTGTGACCAACTGTGCTTTTCCATGGCAATATCAAACCCCATGTAGATGAACCTGCAGATTTGATCATTTGGAAACGTAACATCAGTCCATTGACAGAAATCAACCATCAAAATGCTTGTTACGAATCAAATGCATACACAAATGTCTCTGCCAGGGAAGATATCAGATGAAAAAATGCAGACACAAATCGCTGAGAATTTGCAGACAAGTTTGAGAAGGTATAATGCTTCATGACCTGAAAGACACATGCAGTTTTATTTTACTTTTGGCTGAGTCATCATATCACACAAACTCATATAAATAGAATGACAACTTACAATCCCAGTAAACAGAATCGATACGATGCCAGATAGACTGAGACCTTCAGCAAGCATGTATCTACACAATGAAAACAAAGTTAATAAACTGTACAATTTATATGAGCGTGAACCAAAGAAGACATATACAGCTAATTACGTATGGGAGAAAAGTTGCAGCATTACTTACGAGAAATATGGAAAAAGCACAAAGAGGCAGCACTCCAAGTTCTGCAGACTGAAAGAAGCGAGAAAATCAGAATAATATATTTCAATACTGACCATTAGAAAAGTTTCAGACATATAGCTATGGTCACTCACTTGTCAACATCCAGCCCTGCATACTTGAAGAGGTGCTTTATATTAAGGCTAACAACTCGTTTAGGAGAATGAAGTTAAGACAAAATGTTCCATACGAAATAAAACCAAAAAAAGGATATGAGAGCAGAAGTAAATCCAACTCCAACCCCTGCAGAAGCACGCATTAGTCTCTTTTATAACCCACAAAGCAAAGATATAGAAATATATAATGACACTGGAAAATGTTGAGATGCTTGAGAGTTAAAATTTAGTTTGATATTTATATGTTACTTTTCTTAGGTTGCTAAAACTTGTTGATAACTTAAAGAGATTTAGCGCATTCTCAAAACCACGCGCTACCATGCCAGTTCAAGTCGAAAGAGCCAAACCATAAATGAAAAATAAAGACAAAAAAAGAGGAAGCAGATAACAAAAGCAAACCTGCAGACATTGAACCGACAAAGGTTTCAAGAAACCTGACAATCACCATAAAGAAATTCTGACCAGTTGAGTGACTTCTTACCAAGGACATTGTCCTGTACCCCAGTTCAAAGCGTTGTTAAAATATCTTTACCATTTGACCATCGTCTTTCACAGCATATTTCGAATTAGCTAACATACCTGTACAGAGATATGGCCATCTGCCAAAAGGAACATAAGAAAAAAGAGTAAAATGATAAATAATGTGATACTTTTTCATCCTAAGATAAGGAATCAGAAATCAATACTTAGAAAAAATACTTACAGCATCATTTAAAACTGATTCTCCAAACACCAGGGCATACAAATTTACATCCGATCCAAGTTCCTGCAAAACAATACAGTAGTAAGAAGTGGTAGATATCTAGTGTTCATACAACTGAGAATCTCCCTGAAATACCTGGAATATAGACAAGACAGTGACAGGGTCGGTGGCTGAGATAAGAGAGCCAAACATGAGACACTCGACGAATGGAAGTCTGTACATGAGAAACATCACGCCACCAAGGTACCTTCAATTTGAAAAAAAAAGAACTATGAATAACGGAAAAAGGGGCCTTTTTCAGTCAAGAAATAGAAGCTAATTACAGAATAGAAATACATACACTAGCACTCCAGTAACAATAGAAGCTACAAAAGTTCCAAGTACAGAGAAAGTGACAATGGCTCCAAAGTTTGAAAAGAAAGGTTTCTGCATAAAACCAATTAACCAGCAAAGTAGGAATCAGCAAGAATTCAAAAACTTAAAAAAAAAAAAAGCAATAAACAAATGAGAGCTCTGTGCACTTACGGGTTGCAGACTGAATCCTGACTGGGTGCAAACAAACAAAGTACGTCAAGGAAAACAACATGAAGCAAAGAATATAAAATGATGCAAACAAACTGGAATAAAGGATATAATATGATGGGTGGCAGCAGAAACAGAAAGAAGAACTCATCATGGAAATTGAACCATGTCCTGAATAAAAATTGAAAATTAATTTAGCATATTCAATAATACTTCTTAACACATATATACTAAAGTGATCAAAAGACGAACCTTATGCTAGTCTCCGTGTTCGATACGTTCGCTAAACCACCAACGATCAACCCTAATTTTTCTCACAAGGAATCAATCAAAAACCTTCCATCGCCAATGCAATTGAGCTAGTGAGGAAACCGAGAAACAAACCGATGAGAAGGGAAGCACTAGCTTCGGGTAGATAATAGAACTTATGACGGCGAAGGACGTGGCCTAGTACGAAAGAGAGGACGAGCATCATGATCTGAAGCAAAATCCCCACTCCGGCAGCTTGCTGCTGCTTCTCTTGCCCTTGCGGGTCGTGAATCGCCGGCGATATCTGCAGCTCCGACGACGACGACGACATTACGCCTCCACGAAATTGAAAAATCTAGGGTTTGATACTTGCTCTTGTTCGTTCGTTCGTCTGTCTATGTTCCACACAGAGATTCATTCACGAGAGACTGAGTTTGATGAAAATTCGTTTTAACTCGGTTCTTCGAAGACGCATCTTTCCTTTTATAGGAATCCGCGTCCCCACTTCACTTCTCAGGTGGATTTCTGTCTATGGGCCTGCAAGTTTCTAAGTCCAATAGATATCATTTGGCCCAGCAGCTCTGTAATAAAAGTGTCATGTTGATGTAGGGATTATTACCAAAAAAAAAAATTATTCTCAAGATACATGTAAAAATAATTGATTTACCAAAGTATTTACTGCAATTACCATCATATTATTTTTAATCTTCTTTAATAACTACACATGTTTATCCTAATAAAACATTAAACATTTACAACAAAAAGAAATACTATTAATCTAAACCTTGTTTGTCTTGTAGTGAAAGTATAATTTTCTCTTTTTTTTTAGTGAAATTATACATGTAAGATGAACAATCTCACATGTCTGAAAGATTAAACTGGAATAGAAAAAAATCTCACGTATAAACAGAAAATATAAGGGAGAGAGAAAATGCAAAAGACGAGAGCGAAGGCGAACCCTAGGCACCTGATTTCCCAGATCTGTATCGAAACCGTCTCACTCAGTGCTTAGGAATCACTTGTAGCTGTTCCTGTACGCTTCCATCTCCCACCGAAGAAACCCATAGAAGAAACCCAGAAAAATCGAATGGGGGATTAAAGCGAATCCGGTCGTGTTTGAAGGAAGGGGTCTCCGATAAGGCAGATCTGTCTTCTACACATTCTCATTAAGTCCTTGGGACTTCCCAATCTTGTAGCGAGATAACAAGCAACAATCGTTCCAAACCCTAAAGCTTCAAAATGAATAGGGTAAGGAAGAGAAAGGAGCAATCTTTGATGGAGGAGCTTCGTGAAAGGGAGCTCCTGGAAGAAGGGGAAACAGTAGATATCCCCGACCTTGAAATCGAAGACCTTATTGAGGAAAATACGTTGAGCGTTATCGTCAGATGCTTAAACCCGCAAGCTCATAAGGTCGGAGGCCTAGTAAAGGCGCTACCCCCCATATGGGGAATGGAGGAAAGAGTTCGTGGTAGAGGCGTCAGTGAAGATAGAGTACAGTTCATCTTCAATACAGAGAGCGATCTGAAACAAGTACTCACCAAGGGGCCGTGGTTTGTGAATGGTTGGATGGTTTCCATGAACCAGTGGAGCCCGTATCCCCCTCCTCATTTCCTCCAAAGGATCCCCTTTTGGATTCGGGTGAGAGGCCTACCAATCCACATGCTGAAGAAGCAAGTAGTGGATACTCTTTTGGGACCTCTTGGGAAAGTGGAGACAGTGGAGTTACACGCGAAGAACTCAAACTCACTAGAGTATGTCAGAGCTCTAGTTCACATTAGCACAGAGGAGCCTCTACAGTTTCGGAGGAATGCTAGGCTCAAGTCTGGCGTCACAATCCCAACGGAACTGGAGTACGAGAAGCTGTTAAAGATATGCTATACCTGTAAGAGACTGACACACGACCAATCACGTTGCCCCTGGGAGATCAGTGTAGCTCAAGCTGAGGAAACGGACAGGCAAGAGAGGAGTAAAGAAAGTAACCTGAGGAAGAAGCTGCAAGAGAAAGAGCTCAGAGCAAAGGAGGCGCTCAAGAAAAACTCAGAAAAGGGTGTGGTGATTACTGACACTCCAATGAGGGGTAGACCTCAAGACAGAAGGCCATACGCTCAGAAGATTCCAAAGGATGATAAAAGGAAAGGAAAACGTGGGGCCACAACACCCCAACTGGTTTGGAAGCAGAAAGGAGAACAAGTATCTTCTAGAGCAACTAGAAGCACGGAGGAATCAACTGCTCATCCAAAAAGCTCCGGAGGTCAGAGCGACCAACGATCTGAGGAAGTAGGACTGCTGGGAGCTTCTGGATCAGGTTCAGGCTCAGTCTTCAATCGTCTTGGGAATTTGGAAGATGAAAGAAATGAAGGGGGGAGTAGAAGCCGAAGCTCTACAAGACGCTCGAGTGAAGATCTAAGGGTAAGGCTCAGTGGAGAATCGCAGGACGAGAAAAGAGAGAAGATTTCCAGCAAAGGGAGCAGAAGCCCACCATCAGTCTTTGAGAGATTGGGGAGCCATCCAGTAACACAATTACGGGAGGAGGCTGCAACAGGCTCCACAATCTCCAAACGAAGGCGCCAGAGTAACAGTGGTGAAAGGAAATCAAAAAAGGCGAGACTGGGCTCCGGTGGGAAGAAGGAGACATCCCCCTCTGTATTCCAAAGACTCGGGGGTATGGCAACAACCTCAGGTGCTGAAGGAACACAAGATCAGTCTGCTGATTTGGCAGTTACTACACCGGTTCATTCTGCTCATGTAGCAGCAACTTTCCCAGTCCATTCTGTCCGACGGATAGCATTGGCAGGTGGATCAAACTTGAGAGAAGGGTTGATGGGTAATTCCAACCCTTCGAGGTCAATATGAGGATACTGAGCTGGAACTGTCAGGGATTGGGGAATGTCCCGACAGTTCGACATCTACAGGGAATACTTGGTCAGTATTGCCCTGAGATAATATTCCTCAGTGAGACCAAAAGTGGAAGGAGATATATGGAGTCTATTGTGGAGAAGCTGGGCTTTCAGAATCTCATTACAGTGGATGCTAAAGGGAAGAGTGGTGGCTTGGCAGTACTATGGAAGAACTCATGCTCGGTCGAGAAGATACAAGCCACCAACAGAATTATTGATATGAAGGTAGGGTGGCAGGATCACAGTTTCTACCTATCATGTATATATGGGGATCCTGTCAAAGGAAGAAGAAGTATGGTGTGGGAAAGGATCGCAAGGATCGGAGCTGAGAGAAGAGGAGCATGGGTGCTGACTGGAGATTTCAACGAGCTTCTTGACTCATCAGAAAAGAAAGGCGGGTCTGTCAGAGCAGAAAGCGATAGCCAGGAGTTCAAGCAGCTGCTGCTAAACTGGGGTTTATGGGATCTGAAATATAAAGGCGACTCTCTGTCTTGGGCGGGTAGGAGATCAAATGGATTAGTCCAGTGTCGTCTAGATCGGTCTGTAGCAAACCAAGAATGGTTAAATTTGTTCCCCCAAGCAACAACTTTCTATTTAAATCGCGTTTGTTCAGACCATAGTCCAATACTTACATCCTTGGATGGCCATCAAGTGAAGAGACGCACAAACTTTAGATACGATCATCGTTGCGTGCAGCGTGAGGGGTTTGTTGGAACTGTAGACAAAGGATGGAAGAACACTGGTAGTGGTCAAGCGACCATTATGACTAGAATAGCTTCATGTCGGAAGGCCATATCACTATGGAAGCGACAGGCAAAACCAAACTCCGCCATAAGAATACAGGAACTTCACTACAGGATTGATGAGGCTTCTAGGCAGGAACACTTCAAGCAAGAGGAGTTTGAAAACCTGAAAAGAGAGCTGAACGAGGAATACTACCACGAGGAAGTGTTCTGGCTGGAAAAAAGCAGGTTGACTTGGATTAGATCAGGTGACAAGAACACCAAGTTCTTTCATGCAGTCACGAAGAACCGGCGCGCACAGTGCAGAATAAAGAGCCTCCTCGACGACGAAGAAAAGGAATGGTTCGCTGATAAAGAACTAGGAGTGGTGGCAGAAAAGTATTTCAAGAATTTGTTTTCGTCCGAGGATGTTGGTTTTGAGCTAGAGGAGTGGAACGAGATGCCTAAACTTCTATCCTTGGAGCAAAATACAAAACTTATGGAACCAGTGACGAAGGAGGAAGTGAGAAAGGCGACCTTTGATATTAACCCGAGCAAATGCCCCGGCCCAGATGGAATGAGTGGTCATTTCTTCCAACAATTCTGGGAAACTTGTGGAGAGGATCTCACAGTGATGGTGCAGCATTTCTTCAAGACAGGCTGCTTTGAGGATGGGATGAATAATACCAGTATCTGCCTCATTCCAAAAGTCATTACGGCGAGGAGAATGAGCGAGTACAGACCTATCAGCTTATGCAATGTGGCATATAAGATAGTGTCCAAGCTTATGGCAAGGAGATTGAAGAAGGTGCTACCCTCAATAATATCTGAGACGCAGGCAGCGTTTGTGGAGGGGCGATTAATCTCAGATAATATCCTGGTGGCACATGAACTCCTCCATGCTCTGGGTTCGGATAATAAGTGCTCCGAGGAGTATATTGCCATTAAAACGGACATCTCCAAAGCATATGATCGAGTGGAGTGGTCATTCTTGGACAAAGCTATGGAAACCATTGGTTTCTCGAGTGCTTGGAGAAATCTCATTATGAGCTGTGTCTCATCGGTTCGGTATCAGGTTCTCATTAATGGCGAGGCGTATGGAAGCATTACACCATCAAGAGGCCTGAGACAAGGAGACCCACTCTCTCCTTACCTCTTTGTCATCTGTACAGAAGTATTGGTGCAAATGCTCAAGCTGGCGGAAGGGAAACATAAACTATCTGGCCTCCGCGTCGCAAGAAGGGCCCCTCCAGTCTCGCACCTGCTTTTCGCAGACGATAGTATGCTATACTGCAAAGCTGAGGATGAGGAACTGGATCATTTAATCAACATTCTTCATAAGTACAGCTTAGCGTCGGGGCAAAGGATCAACTACCAGAAATCGAGTGTCTATTTTGGCAAGAAAATACCCCCAGGGAAGCGAGAAGATATCAAAAGGAAACTAGGGATTGAGAAAACAGGAGGAGATGGCTTATACCTAGGCTTGCCAGAATCGTTTGGAGGGTCAAAGGTTTCCATTCTAAGCTACCTCAAGGAAAATCTGAACAAGAAGGTTCATGGATGGCAGACCAAGTTCTTGTCTCCAGCTGGCAAGGAGGTGCTTCTAAAGGCTGTAGCAATGGCGCTCCCGACCTATACAATGGCCTGCTTTCTGATCCCAAAAACGGTGTGCAAGCAGATCATAGCTTTGATGTCAGACTTCTGGTGGAGGAACAACCAAGACTCAAAAGGTATGCATTGGAAAAGTTGGGAGAGTCTTTGTAAACCGAAGAGCTGTGGGGGTCTCGGCTTTAAGGATCTGGAAGCTTATAATTTAGCGCTCCTGGGGAAGCAGCTATGGAGGATGGTTACAAACAAGGATTCACTACTAACCAAGATCTATAGGAGCAGATATTTTAAAAACTCAGACCCTTTGAGTGCACCATTAGGATCCCGACCGTCATATGCTTGGAGGAGCATACACGCTGCGCAAAAGCTGGTTAAACAGGGAGCAAGGGCAATCATAGGCAATGGCAGCGACACCAGAGTCTTCAGAGACAGATGGTTGAGTAAGGAGCCGGCAATGATGGTACGGGCTTTAAAATATGAGGCCGGGACTGAGGCACAGAGATTCACTGAGGATATGAAGGTTTGTGAGCTTATGCATGCCAATGGGACAGAATGGAACCTTTCGCTCCTGGGAAAAATGTTTACTGATGAGGATTGTGCGAGGATCTTGAGGCTGCGTCCGGCAGGGAAGAACAGTGAAGATACATACTCCTGGGAGTATACGAAGACGGGCCATTATACAGTCAAATCAGCTTACTGGGTCCAAATGAATATCATCTCAGCTGAGAAGGAAAACCCGATAGTGCTTCAACCGAGTTTGGATGACATCTATAGGAAAGTCTGGAGTCTAGAGGTGAGCCCAAAAATACAACACTTCCTGTGGAGATGTCTGAGCAATGCTCTTCCAGTAGCTGAGAATATGGCGCATCGACACATAGGGAAGGATAAAAGATGCAGTAGATGCGGAGCTGAAGCGGAGAGCATCAATCACCTTCTCTTTCTTTGCCCATATGCTAGACTAATCTGGGCAGTGGCGAATATACACATACCACCGTTAGGAGTATGGTCAGAGTCCTTTTACTCAAATCTCCATTGGGTCTTGAACTTGAAAACAGAGTATCCAATGGAAGAGGCTGAGGCGGAATTGGTACCATGGTTACTATGGAGGTTGTGGAAGAACCGAAATGAATTTATCTTCCGAAGCAAAGACTATGTCGCTTCTGCTACTGTGGCGAAGGCAATGGAAGATGGCAAAGAATGGAGAGGTAGAACTGAGGTCAAGAGTAAAGAGGTTCAAAAGCCAACAGCAACACCAACTGGTTTTGTTAAGAAATGGAGACCACCAGAAACAGAGCACCTGAAATGCAACACGGATGGAACATGGAAACAGGAAACAGGTACTGGTGGTAGCGGATGGGTTTTGAGGGACCACCGTGGGGACATGCTGTGGGCTGGGGCAAAGTCTTTACCCAATATGGGTTCGGCACTCGAAACAGAGGCAGAGTCATTAAGATGGGCAATTTATACATTGGCTGGGTTCGGTTATAAAAGTGTGACTTTTGAAACAGATTCTCAGGTGCTTACAAAACTTCTGCACGGAGAAGAGACAACCTGGCCAAGACTCAAGCCTATCATACAAGAGATCGAGGCCTTACTGTCGAGTAACGTGGGGTATGGGGTGGCTTACTTCCCTCGAAGTGGTAATATTGTTGCAGATAGGATAGCGAAGGAGACTACGACGTTTACGTCAATTGTCCCTAAGTTGTATTCTATTGTGCCTGTTTGGTTGAGTTCTTGTTTAGAGGCTGAAAAGCCATTGTAAACTTTGGATTGGTTAATGGAAAGTTGTTGTTGAGTTAAAAAAAAAAAAAACTGGAATAGAAAAAAAACAACACTAAATGAAGGAAAAAAACAAAACATTCATATGACACAAAAGAACATGGTGATGTGTGATGTTTATATCGGTTTCAACTTAGAGAAGCAAACAAGTAGGAAAAAAACAAAGAAAGGTCACAACCATTTTCTCCAACTACTTGATCTAAGCTCACCAGACAAGAACCTTGGAATGCTCAATAAACTATTAACCCTTGTCAACCCTTCCAAAGCAGACCACTCTTCATCATCCTGTGCAACAGAGATACATTCAGCAAGTGTCATTGTCATCATCTTCGACTCGGTCCCACAACTCTTAGGCATACTTTCCTCTTTAACCTGGACAATCTCGCCCTCTTCCTCCTCCTTGTTACTGATATTGACACTCTCTATAGGATCTTCTTCTTTTTGTGAAGCCTTTATTACGTTGCTGGCTACTGATGAATCATGCAGAAAGAGGCAGACTACAGTACAGTCATCGTTCTTTGAAGTTGGATACTTGATTCTCCATGATCTAACAGCTGTGTCCACTAGAGCTCGAGCTGCTGTGCTTCGACTTGGAGCTGAAGCAACGATGTCCACAGCTTCTTTGTTTGACAACACATCCCATACCCCGTCGCTAGCAAGAATAATGAACTCATCTCCTTGTGTAAGGCGACGGTAGTTAATGTCAGGGACTGAGATAAGACCGTAGTCTTTGAGACAGAAGTCGCCAAAAGCTCGAGCCATTGCTAAACCAGGTGAGTCGCTGTTCGGTAACCATACACGAGCTACTTCAGGCTCATCTTGCAACGCAAAGACTCTACCTTTACACTTGTGGATTCTCGCTGATTCACCTGAGATTTGTACAAGTGAAAGTTACAAAACTGTCTTTCTCATTCTTCAGAAGAGTTTTTTTTAAGAATCTAACATACTTGGCAGATCAGGTTTTAAGTCTACGGTCAGTTGTACAGCGACCAAATTGTCTTGGTCTCTTGTGGCAAGAACAGCCCTTGAGTCACCAATGTTTCCGACCACCAAGTCCTCACCCTAAAAAGGAATCATTTAATGAAAATCAAAGTGACAATCAATGAGCTAAGAAGCAAAGGTGGGCAAGTACCTGCTTGATCAAAGTGACTGAAGTTGTTCCGCTGCAGAAACAATCAATAGTTGGATGCATTTTCAGGTCTTTATCTATCTGCTGACAAGACTTGAGCAACGCGTGTTTAAGAGGCAGATACATCTCTGGAAGTTGTTCATCGTTGGGATTCAACTCACACCACTGCTCATCCATAGTAGTAGTAACAGACTCGCTTCTCTGCCCTTCTTCTTCTTCTTCCTCTTCCTCTGTACAATTGATTGGTAGACCTTTCTCGTTCACTAAGCCGTTTTGTTCTGGCTCTGAGGTCAGTTTCAATTGAGTTGAGAGTGTGGAGGGCAATGTATCTCGGACTTTCTTGGCCACCATATGACCAAATGGTCCGTGTCCATCAAATACACCACAGAACACTGTATCGTCTCTTGAACAAAAGTTCTGCAATTTGGAAGTAATTTTCATAAATTGATATAATTGTCTATTTTATTTCTAAATATAACACCAAAAGAAGAAGGGTAAGAAGATATAGAAGCTAGTGGTCCCTGTACAACTATGTGGAAACAGGTCAAGGATTCAAGACAGAACAGGATGAAACACAAAGCCAATTCATTTTCACAGCTCTAAGCGGTCCCAAAAATAAAATTGAGAATAGACATCTATCATTCCAAGTTTCTCTCACTAACTTACTAAGCACTAGCAACAAAAGAAAAAAACACAACCATGTTCTGAGTATCTCTATCTGATCAGTAACAAGACACATGTCCAAAGAAATCAAGTGGCTTTACTCAAACATTGAACAAAACATTTCTTCACTGAGTGAAAAGATCAAAACTTGGGAGAGAATAATAATAAGGAAACAAACCTCAAAAACGAGCATAGCGTCTTGATTGGTTCCTTTCTTGCCCTGCTGTGTATAAAGACATGCAATTTCACACGAACCATTCGAGATCAACCGACCCGAAACCTCTTGAACCCCTTCGACTTCGCCGCCGCCGCCCTTTAAATCTCTCGGCCGCCGCCACCTTCCTGAGCCTAATCTATCATCCACCGTTTCAGCGGTGGTGCTTGTTTCTCCCGGTTCCTTCCCCGTGGTCCTACTCCTATCTACTGAGTAACACAGACCCATTTCTGAAAAAATCTGGAGAAAAAAAAGCTCAAAGCTTTAAAACCAAGTTCAAACTTTTTTTTTGTCGGCAATGATTTGTGGTAAAGTCTCCTCGGCGGATAAAGAAGCCAAACGAGAAAAAATAACGAAAACCAGTAAAGAGCTCAAAAACCGAGACTTGGAGAGTCTACTATACTATACTTTTAGCTTTAGCTTTTTGGACTTTGATTTTTCAAAATTTTCTCGGGAAAAAACAGCTATTTTTCTCGGGTAAAATGGAAAAGAGAGGTAACAGATCATCGCATCTGTATAGAAATCAAACTCTGATGAACTGGAACAGAGTGACGCCAATACCAGCAGAGACCCACAGAGCCAACGTTTTACTTACTCCACTTCCTAAGTGGAGCGAAGAAATAAAAGAAAGAATTAAAATTTTCGTGAAATAAAGAAAAAGGAAGGAAGGAAAGAGTAAGTAATGATTCAAAGTAACAACTGAGAGAGAAAGAGAGATGGAGACGATGATCCTTGATCAGACAAAGGTCTTAGTTTGGTTCCGCACGTGAGATCCTTCTCTCTTTTTTTTCTCTTCTCCTTTCATTTTAGTTTTTTTCTATTTTTTTTTCTTAATTAATAATTGCGGGGAAATTTGGTTCTTGGCTGCATCGTACCCTCCATCACCAGATATCCACCCAGTTACGCGGTGACACGTCACATACTCCGGTGTCTTTTGTTCGCTGTCTGCTTGTAAATGTTTCGGAGTATTGTTTATTTGCTCTGCTAATTAATTAATTAGTTAAGCATTAACTATTTAATCCGTTACACTGTCCTTTTCTGCCTTTATTAACCTAAATTCTAAAGCTAGCCAAATTTAGAAAATTTAGTTTTAAGTACCCACTTGTGTTAATAATTGCATTTAAGGTGTTAATCTGGAATATATTTGATCTCTGTTTGATTTTTCTTTTTAATTTTAAAGCTTTTGAGAAAACATAAGAGGAAGTTCAATAAACTGGAATTTCAATTCTGTATAAACTAGAATCGTTTCAGATTTGTTTATATAACTTTTCTTCATAAATGTATAGGCTCTATACTCTAAGAACATTAAAGAAAAGCAATTATGACAAAAAATAGAATTCACGGATTGTGTGCTGTTGGCCTATGCAGACACCGACGGTCGACAAGTCTTAGTTGTCCCATTGAGCTGGTGTAAGAGAGATGCATTCATTTACACTCATCCAAAACATACTTTACATTCGTTTATTAAACTCTTAAAATCTAATTCATCATATATTACAAAGATGCTTCTCCATAACTCCTTTGTATCAAATACTACACAAATCATTATGTAACCATGGTTATAAAATAGCTACCATGGTACATATACTATATAACACAAAGTGATAGTAGGGAGTGATGTACTCATGAATCAAATTACAAAACAATTGAAAGCAAATCTTGCCTTCATCTGATGTATTATATCTTATTGAAATACTTATTGCTGAGGATGATACAAACTTTAGATTTAGCCACACATCTTTTCAGGTTTCTTAGGAATCAAACCTGTGAGAAATTTGAACAGGGAAGTATGAACTTTTGTGGTTATAAAATCATATAGTTGAACTGAAAAAATTGCATAAAAGGATGCAACTTACTTGAGCGTGTTCGGTTTTGTACTTCTGAAGCTCTTCTTCTGCACAAATGAGCCTATGCACCAATACACACAAATATAAGAAATAATGGTTAGTTTCTAGACTACAACCAGAGAGAGAAAAATATTTCAAAAGGAGGAGATGCTTTCGATGGTGGGAGATTATCCAATTTACTTACCTCCATTGCAGGTCGGTTATGTCGTGGAGCAACTCTTTCTCTCTTTCGTGTGCTGCTTCAAGCTGTGATTCAATAGAGGAACAATACTGATGGTATCCAAATTGGTTGGAGGAATATGATTCAATAATTTTCACTTTTTTTTTTGCTGACGATTACATACCATTGATTTCTCAGTAGGAGCAACGCTAGGTTGGTGTAAGCCTCCTGGTTCACCTGAACGTCCATCTACATCGGAGAAATTAAAGTATATATATATTCAAATCCGGTGGCAATAAAAATGTAATTGATCAGGACAGTGAATGGAGACAGAAACTAACCTGTCAGCTCTCTGTTGGTGAGTACTTTCATCATATGCAGAATGTTCTCCTGTATTTTTTATGGGAGGATGTAAATTACGCAATCATCTTTTAATAGACACAAAGAAGGCAAAAAGCATACCCTTTCTAATATGTTGGTTTGCAGAACTGGATACACCAGCGGGTAAACGTACGAGCTGGTTAGATTTGGTAAAGCGACATCAGATCCTGAAACAGAGGGAGGTAGAGAAGCAGCAGAATGTTGACTGAGCACCTACATAATGGCAAAAATGTTTTGTTTTTGTTTCTTTTCCTCTTTTAGTGAATAGTTATGGCAATAGAACTTGATTGTTTGTCTGCAGCTGATAAGGCTGACCTCGAAACTATTACAAACCTGCATGCTGTGACTCTTTTGTAAGATTGGAGATGGAACTACTACCTGATAAAGAGAAAGTGAATATGAAAATACAAATAAAAAAATGTGAGTTAATAAACAAATAACCCGTTTTTTCCCTCTTAAAGCCATGAAAATGGAGGTTACCTTGTCAATGTCGAGATTTTCAGAAGTTACTTTAAAACGTCCTCTTTGCTGCACAACTGGCGGCTTTGATTTGTCGTCAGGTTCATCTAGGCTCGCTGACACATATACACCATTTAATTAAAATTAGAAAGAGCATTGATCCACATGGATGTTTATATTGGATTCAAACATATACTTACAAGCTGCTTTTGGTGGTTTGACAGCCATCTCTGTTGGTACTTCATCTCCTCCCACTGTAGGATGTGCCCCATTTTGAAGCTGGTCTTGGATTTTATCACTGGAAATTAACATACTAGCTTAGATCTAAATGTCACTTACCGAGATCATGTATGGCCAATGAACCAAACAAAGGCCTTACAAAAAGCAGTGCATGTTAATGGACTAACCTGTCTCCCTTATTGACACAATTGCCGGCTGGAATCTCTGTTGGATGATTGGTTGTGACAGATGTGGAATCCATTGGTTTCCCATTGCTGGCATGCGCACTTGCAACAGCTGAATTATTCAAAGATAGATCCTCATGACGGGGAGAGGAATATACGTAGTTATCATAACTGGGGCTGGCAAGACTTGAATCATCATCAGATTTATCCCTGATCAACCAAAATATTATTTGTTCAGTTTATAGACATCTCAGTTCCAGAAATGTAAATCCTAAATAGAGAATAATATAGATAAAATTAGGAGATAAACCTGGCGATACTTAAAGTTCGGTGAATTAGGGGTTGGAGATGCTTATTTGGCAGGTGACCAATATCCTCCTGCAGATATTAGGTAATAAAGAACCCCAAAACCTCGACTAAATAACAAACAAAGATGAAAAAGGATCTGAGAACTATTTCTACAAGAGGGCACCTGTGTTTCCGGTTGCATATCATGTGAATCTAGAGCCTGCAACGAAGTTGTGCTTTCAGATAAACTACTCTCAGACAAGCCACAATCTATGTCCTGGATCTGGTGGAAATAAGAACATCATAATATGAATTTTATATAAATGAAGCACGGCTACTTTTTATGGGCTAAAGGAGAGCAAACTTATACCAAGGAAGCTTGGGCTTTCATGTCATCGAGATTGAAATTCCACCCGCTGATACCTCTCTTATATTCATTCTGCATGTTACTATGACAATAGGTTAAAGGCCATATACTCGGAAAAAGATTTGGAACTGGAAAGTTAATGATTTGAACATTGATAGAGAACTGGAAAAACACAAACCTGCGACAGCTCCTCCTTCTCTCCATCTGCCATTTTCTCTTGTGCAAGCATATCTTCTTCTTTTTTCTGCATGTAGAAAGCATATACCCATCAGTTCTTTCATAAGACAATGATTGATAATATTTAGGAACAGCTAAGGGATATCTACATGGTTTTAATTATTCAACCTTTATGGCCTGAACACGGTTAACAAGATCTGGTAATCCATCGAGAAGTTTCCGAGCAATGTAGTCGCTTGACCTTGCTTGCTTGAAAAAGGAATGCTTTAACAACTTCTTAGCAGATGGGCGTTTGGAAGGGTCTTTGACTAGACAACTAGCAATCATCTGCTTGAAAGACTGAAAATACCAAGAAAAAGAGGCAAAATTGAGATGATAATAAGCCAAAAGATGTGACCAGGATGTAAAGTATTGACTGAAACAAAGAGTATACCCTTGAAAACTTCCTATCTCTTTCGTAATCCAGCCCTGGGGGTGCATTTTGCAAGGTCATAAGCAGAACCTGAAACCATAATTGTTTTAGAATTGAACCAAAGATTTTGGAGCTGAATTCCAGATATGACAAGGCAATGAACCTTCATAGGTGGATATTTAGAGAAAGGAGCGTGTCCATGTGCAAGCTCTAGCCCAGTTATACCAAACGACCAAATATCAGCCCTGAAGTAGATGTTCCAAATAAGAAATACTATATACTCCTCTAGTAAACACAAGAAAATAGAGTGAATATGGAAGGCTAAACTTACTTGAAGTCATAACCATGTAACTGCTCCATGACTTCAGGTGCCATCCTGTGAAAACAAGAGATAGGAGGTCTCATGCACATGAGAACTAAATTCAAACGGTTGGGGACAGTAGTAACCACCACAGAGCACTTACCAACAAGGCGTTCCAACAAATGTGTTCCTCGTCCGTTGCCTATCACCTGAATCAAAGAGACAGGCAGATACACCAAAGTCTCCCAATTTGATTGCACCACGAGCACCGAGCAAAATGTTCCCCGCCTGAAACAAAAGGATAATCCATTTTGATGATGAAACATCAAAGATACAAAATTTGCAATTTAACATGGAACCAACAAGACAAGAGGATATGAATAAATGGACAGACTTTGACATCACGATGAATGTGGCCGTGCTGATGGAGGTAGTCTAAGCCCTTCAAGGCCTCACGGAGCATAGTGGCGATAATAACTTCCTCAAAGCCATCAGGATAAGCAGCTTTGAGAATGTGAAGACAAGAACCACCAGACATGTAAGGCATGACAACCCACAGGTTGTGGTCACTCACGAAAGAGCAATGCGATTTCAACACGTTGGGATGATCTACTAGCATCATCGTCTGCGCTTCACGTGATATATTGTTCTGCCAAACAAAACAAAACACGTAATAATTATTAGCTTTAATTAGAGAGAAGAACCCCACAAGGAAGTGTTATCAAATCACACCAGGTCGCAGTTGTCTCGTTCGAAATCGAGAATCTTAATAGCAACGACTTCGTCGAAAGGGATGCACAAGGCGCGATGCACTAAAGCGCTGCAGCCTTGACCGATGACCTCGTAGATGGTGTAGTGCTCTGGCCCTATCGGATACTTCTTCTTCTCCATTTTTTTGATCTCTACGATCGATTTTGGAATCAATCAATCCACAGATATTTACAATCAAATTGAGCGGTTCAAAACTCAAAACGCAGCTGGCAAAAGTTGCTTACTAGTAAATTAATTAATGGTTACCGAATAAACTTATTTAGGGAAACAAATGAGATTCGAAAACGTAATCTCGTCGTAATTTTTATAAAAAGGAATTAATTGTTTTACCGGGAAAATCAAGGCATTGATTAGTGAGGAGTGAGAGGAAAGGAAAGAGATGGATCTCGTGCTGATGAAGATATTGAATTTGATTGATTGATTGATAATTTGATGATGATGAACCCCCTCTTTTTTCCTTCGTTGGATTTTCTTTGAGAAAAAAAAAATATTGAAATGAGAGAGAAAGGGAGAGAGTGAGAATCGGATCGCCACTCAAAGCTTTGTAGGGCTTGGTATGGTGGTGAATATTGGAATCCCGCCACTTTAGCTCTCTTTCTCCCTTCTTCCTTCAAACTTTCCTTATTTGTATAATCACTATTTAAAAAATATATTATCCATCTAAATAAATAACTAAAACCGTCTTTCATTTACACAGCCGGTTCAATCACCGGTTTTCTCCTGAACCAAACGAAACCGTGACGGTACTTCTGGATATTATCCTTTTTCGTAGTCTTTTCTTTTGCTACGAGACCACCAATTTGTCTAAACCAAACGAGACCGGTTTGCCTAAGCTACTAGACTAGACTAGACTAGAGTAGTAGTATCTTAATGGTTCAACTTTCAATCTCGGAAAATCCGTGAAGTTATGATAAAATATCTATTTACGCTTTTATGTTTATACCTTCAAGAATTACGTGATCATACTTGCGTCTCTGCTCACATAAATTACCATTTCAACTACCATATGTCAAGTTGGACGTATCTGAAGCAATTATTTTCCTTCCAATAGGTAAAATTACAATGCCGATTTTCGTAATAGACCGTATGTAGTACTGTATCTTTTAGCAAGGCCCCTAGTCCATGAATGAATGATACAAGTCACAACAAATAGATAGCCCATTATATGAATTACGACGAGAATCATACACTCGTAAGCGAGCCGAACAAATATACAGCCCATTAATAGCCCATTAAGACCTTATACAAAGAAAAACAAACTCACCCACAAGGATGAAGGACCCACTCACTTTACTTTTTTTTTTTTTTTTTTTTTTGTGTAACAACCCACTCACTTTACTAACTACCATCAAATCAGCCTAACTCTAAACAAAAAAAAGCCAACTCTAAACAAAGCTTACAAGTACTGTAGTAGGATTTATTGATTTCTTTGTCGGGATTTAGCAATCAATCTCAGGATGCATTGACAAATTTTTAAGTCACCAACCAGTATACAATGTATATATGTATAAATGCAAGTATGAATAGTCATGTAATGTCGGTCGAAAACTTAAAAGCCAGCTAGAATAACAACAACCCCCCACATGTTGAAAGCATTAATACAAGTTCACAAGTGAGTGGAATATAACTCGATTCCATCCCAACACAACCTAACACGCTTTCTCTCTTTTTATAATTTTTTTTCTTTTTTCAAAATCTATTTTCCTTAATTGTCGGTATTTGTAACGGACTCTGTTCTTTTTGAGCTTTTTGACAAACCGCGATTACCGGCGAATCGTCTCTTACTCTAGGCGAACGTTTGCTATTGGGAGCTGAAGGAGGATCTCTCGGAATCTAGTGTCTTATTGTCTGACGGAGATCTCCTTCATCTCCAGATCTCGAATCGGTTTGTAATCTCTTCCCCTGTTTTGATCTGTTTTATTCGCGTCAAGTTTTGAGCTGACTTCGGATTCAATCGTTTAGTATTGAAAGTTTTCGTGTTAGATGGATGGACTTAGATTGGTTAAACTCGTCGTCACAGATCATTACATCATCTTTATTCAATGAAAATTATTTTTGAGATTTGGCAATGGTAGAAGCTGTGATCTTTTATGAGCTAAAGTTTCACACTTTTAATTTGAACTCAGACTTGCAATTCAGGTTGGTGGCTTAAACTATGGTTCTTGATGGGATTGTAACATCACCATTACGAAGGCCACACGCGCTGAAGAAGCAATGGGAGGACTTGGGTAGCTTCTCTACTGTTTTCCGGAGGCATCGCTTTCTTTTAACCGCTATGCTCCTTCTGGCCTTCCTCTGCACCATCTATATCTACTTCGCCGTCACTTTAGGCGCTAGGCACTTGTCGTGTTCGGACATGACCGGGAAAGAGAAGGCAATCTGTCAAATGGAACACGTCCATGCCAGTTTCTCTAAAGTGAGGAAACTGAAATTCTTTTAAAGAGTGTCAGCTAAAGCTGATTACGCATTATTATGCAATGTGTGTGTAACAACAACAGCCTAAAGAAATTGGTTATGTTTAATCATAATGTAAAACTTTTTGTATTTTTATTTGTATTATTTGATTATATGTCCCCAAGATGATGATTCCACAAACATTGTATAAATGAATCTTTGTAATGGAATTGTAATACTGAAAGGTTTTTGGTAGAGTGGAAGGAACATCGAGAGTCTTTGTTATCACACAATTAAACAACATTTTGGTGTCTTTATCAGATTCCATCATCACCATGTTTGGTGAGGAACCAGTGGTTCAACATCTAACTTGGGTGATAGATCAAAGAGAGATGCTGGAGCAGTCATCTCTACGCTCCAAGAGTCATCAATGTTCATCTCCATAGCGATTTCTTCATCTTCTTCCTCCTCTTCAATAGTTACCTCTAGATCTTCAGGTGATGAACGGATCCTCTCAAGCTCAATGGATACCTCTCTCATGTTTGGCCGCTTCTTCCCTTTTAGGCTTAAACACCTTCTCGCAAGTTTCGCCACTGCCAGCACTTGTTCATGTGTGCACTCTTCTTTGATCCGAGAATCAACAATACCAAGAACTCTGTTCTGTTTCATGGCCTCGTTGAAATGAGACGCAAGCCCTCTGTTTTCTTCAGACCGCATAGCAGAAAACGGTTTTTCTCCGGTTATAAGCTCTACCAAGACAACCCCGAAACTATAAACATCGCTTTTATCCGTAAACTGGCTGGTCTGAAAGTACTCTGGATCCAAGTATCCAAAAGTACCTGCAACTAGAGTTGTCAAGTGAGTCTGATCTATGTTGACAGACCTCGAAGTACCAAAATCCGACACTTTCGCTCGATACTTCTCGTCCAAAAGTATGTTTGTGGTCTTGATATCTCTGTGATAGACCGGTGTAGATGCAGCCGAGTGCAAGTAAGCAAGCGCTCCCGCGATCTCCACAGCGATCCGCAAACGCACTTCCCAGGTCATTATGATGTAATCATCAGAATCATCGTGTAGCCGCTTGAATAAGTCTCCGTTTGGGATATGCTCGTAAACCAAGATAGGAACCTCTGTCTCGAGACAACACCCCATGAGTTTCACAATGTTCCTATGGTTGATCTGGGAGAGAACACTGACTTCATTGATGAACTCCTCGACTTTGTCTTCATCCAACACTTTAGATCTTTTCACAGCGACGATTCGTCCATCTACCAACATTCCTTTGTAAACAGTACCTTGACCTCCCTGCCCAAGAACCCTGTTCTTGTTAAAGTTATCCGTCGCTTTCTCCAGCTCTTTCGAGCTGAATATTTTTGATGTCTTCTCCACGTTACCTCCTTCTTGTGTCGTTAACTGTTGCTTCAGCAACAAACCTCCATTACGTTTAAAGAACTTCCTCTTCCGGATTAGCTTTCTTCTCTTCTTAACGAAGTTGATAAATCCCCATATCCCAAGAACCAAGAACAACAATGCCAAACCTAAAACAAGACCTGCACAATGACCAAATAACCATAATGATTATCCTTTTTCTATGTTATATGACTTTAGAAAACTCTATTGACTCACCTTGAATCACAGGCTTGATCTTCCCTGTTTCCTTTGCCTCACACCTATACGTTCCAGGGACATTCACACAAGTTTTCTCTCCACAGCTGATTACTCCTCTTCCTTCCTCGCATTCATCAATGTCTTAAACAACAAGAAACAAACAAACAAAAGAGGGGAATCAAATCAACAGATGCGTTACACTAACTAAGCCAAAAAGATGAAGGATCTTCTTACCAAGACATCCACCAGGAAGATAAGGATTCCCTCTGTAACCAATACTATTGCAGTAACAGTTACTGTAACCAAACCCAGAGAAGTAACCATACTCGCAAACACAGCTCGGCGCGCTCGTGTACATCCCAGTTTCCGTCAAGTTCACACACCCCACCGGATCCCTTAACCGAGAGTCAAAGAACCATCCAAGCTCAACCACACTGAACCCTTTACTATAAATCTCCTCCGCCTCCGTCACATTCGCCGGAGAGTAAGTCTCGTTCGTCAAGAACGCGACTTCACACCTTCCTCCTCCTTGAGTAGTGTTACCACCTGAGCTTTCTAGGCTAACGCCGATCACTTGCGGTTTAACCGCCGTGATCACCGCCTGACAACATCTGTAACCACTGCAGATCTTGTCTAGACGACTCTTCTCGCAGCTCGATTCGCATCCTATGATCTGAGATTCGATGTTGGTGACCAATGCTCTGGCCTCGCAACCTACCGAGACGAGACGGTTCGACTCGGTGATGAAAAAGGGGCTTCCTTTGCCGGTGAGGTTTAAAGGAGGAGGCTTTACGGCGGGTCGCTGAGAACAGCCGGAGGAAGTCACCGGATATTTGATGTGGACGACGCCGTATGAAGTGTCGATGTTGTTTCGGAGAGTGATGCTTACTAACTCTCTGTTTATCTTAGAGAGGAACGGAGCTAGGGGTTTGTCGGAGCTGGATGTGGTGGTGGTGTTACAGACAACCTCGTACCAGTCATTGAGGTAACAGTCTTTATGTCCGATACCGAACGGGAAAGGAATAGAGATCCCTCCACAGATTCTATTACAAGAACTTGATGAGTTGGGATTTTGAGCTGTTGTTATCAAAGAAGGGCCATTGAAGATGAACAGAGTAAGGAGAGAGAGTGGGATACAAAAGAAAAGTCTCTCTCTCTTCATTTTTTTTTTTGGTTTTCAATTTTTCATTTTTTTCTTCCTAATGATTTTTTTTTGTATGAGAGCTAGCAAATCATTAAGCTGCTTCGCTGGATGAAAGTTTCATGGAACAAAATGTCAATGGTGATGGGTTTAATCTTTTACATCTCAACTGACTAATGAATTATGGAAATAAAGTCAACTACCAAACCGAAACCATGCGTATACACAATCCAAAAGTTGACTATCTTCCTCGAAAGTTTTTTTTTTTTTTGCTAAATGAGATCCTTTATTACACAACTTGGAGACCTTTATTGAAAAAGTACGTTCACACTCGCACACACAAGCATCAAAGTAGAACATAAAAGCAACGATATGAGATAAAAGGTGGTGGTAGGGGACTCTACCGAGTTTGGTGAGGAAACAAAGGTTCAGTATCTGACAACGACAAGGATGACGATGTAGCGACACTGTTTTGAGAAACTGGAGCGGTGAAAGCCACGTCATTCCATGAACTTTCCCCTATGTTAACTTCCACGGCTCTCTTGTTTTTGTCTTCTTTGTTTTCGCCAGCAACGTACTCGTGCGACTGCATGTCTTCAGACGACCCACGGATTTTCTCTAATTCCATGGACACTTCTCTCATGCTCGGTCTTTTTTTCCTTTTCATGTTCAAACACGTCCTTGCAATATCTGCCGCTGCAGTCACTTGGTTCAGGTTGCATCCATCTCTGATTCGTGGATCGATAATGTCAAAGAGTTTGTTCTCTTTCATCGCAAGAGTGAAGTAACTTGACAATGTCCTGTTGTCTTGAGACCTCAAGAAAGAAAACGGCTTTTCTCCGGTGATAAGCTCCACGAGCACCACTCCGAAGCTGTAAACATCACTTTTGTCTGTGAATTGGCTAGATTGGAAGTACTCGGGATCCATATAGCCCGCAGTACCCGAAACCACGGTTGTCAAGTGGGTATGATCCACAGTTACCGATCTTGAGGTTCCAAAATCAGACACCTTGGCTCGATACTTCTCATCCAGCATTATATTTGTTGACTTGACATCTCGGTGATAAATTGGAGACGATGCAGACGAGTGCAAGTATGAGAGAGCTCCGGCAACATCTATAGCAATGAGGAGACGCAAATCCCAAGTAGCCATCATGTTATCACCACACTCATCACGAAGGTGTTCGAAAAGGTTACCGTTAGGAATAAACTCGTAGACGAGAACCGGGACATGTGTCTCAAGGCAACATCCCAATAGTTTCACGATGTTCCTATGGTTGATCTGCGAAAGAATGACAACTTCATTGATGAACTCTTCCAACTTGTCCTCGTCCACGACTTTAGATTTTTTCACTGCCACAATTCTACCATCGACCAGCATCCCTTTGTACACGGTACCCTGACCACCTTGTCCGAGTATTCTCTTTAAGCTAAAGTTCTCGGTGGCCTTCTCCAGTTCTTTCGAGGTAAACACTCTTGTATTTTCGACATTGCCTTGCGTTGATGTTAGTTGTTGTTGCAATAATAAACCACCGTTACGCTTGAAAAACTTCTTCTTTTGGTTTAACCTTATTTGCTTTCTAATAAACTTGTATGCCCAGTATATTCCAGCAATAAAAATCAACGACCCAAAACTCGAACCAATTCCTGCAAACACACAAAAAAACATAAAACATTATTGTTTGGATAGTTCATGAAATAAAGAATTTTTCTTGAGTTCACCTAGAGATTCATCCCTCAAATGACAACCAATAAAATTTATCAATCTATATTCTGTTTATAATTTTTTTTTCTAAAAAGCTATCTATCTATATATATATATATTTATCTATACTATTATCTAAGAAGTGATTTGACTTATTTGTCATGTTTTCCATAGTTTTACGTTATTTTGCTTATTTGTTATATTTTATTAGTTTTAAGAAGCTTATGTGTCATATTTTTCATGATTTTAAGTTTATTCATTCATTAGTTTTAGTTAACAATTTTTTGAACTGTTAGTTTTAAAGCAATTTTAGTGATTATTTAATAAATATTTTTCATTATATTCATGATAATTATAATTTTTAGCTATAATTTTATAGATATGTTCATCTTATGTTTACTTTAATAATATTAAATCGTATAATATTATTTTGCTTATTTGTCATATTTTTATTAGTTTTAGAAGCTTATGTGTCATATTTTTATGATTTTAAGTTTAGTCATTAGTTTTAATTATTAAGGAATATTATCAAAATTTTGCAATAATTTTATACAAATGTTCATCTTATGTTTACTCTACTAATAATAAATTGTATACTATTATTATTTATTTATTAGTTTTAAAAGCAAAAGTTCTTCTCTTTTATATCATGGAAGTTTTATATAGTGTTATGAGTTTCATTAACATCAACTTACCAATCAAAGTCTGTGAATACAAAGAATACAATCTTTTGACGTTATAATTCAAAAATACAGTTTTTATTAAATATATATAATTTATTACTTTTAGTTAATCTGGTTTTAGTTAAATAGAAGTATATTTTTAACTATTGTTGATTTTCTTAATAAGTGTTACAATAAACTCTCATGAATAGGAAATTCATATAAAACTTCATTAAACTGATGTTCGTAGGAATCATCCGAAAAAACCTCAATCATTTATACTATTATTTGACATCTATAATATTATTTGATGAAAATGGATTTGCTTTCATAGGCTTTACTGATAATTGATAACTGTAGATTTATATCATAGATTTTTATTTATATGATTTTTAAATATTAATAGAACTTTGTTAGATTATTATGATGATGATTTTTACATGTGAGGTTGGTGACAGAAGAAATAAAAGATTTTGCGAGTAATAAGTTAAATATCATTGTAATAAAAAAAGTCAAGTTATATGTTCTGATTAATTTAATATCAGAAATTAATTAAATAACTTAAATTGAAATAAAATTATATTAAAAATAAAATTAGTTAGATATATATTAGTAATTGCAAAATGATATGTTTATCTTAGGGCATCTTCAATGGTTAGCTTCTTTTTTTGCTTCAAAAATACACTTTATTCAAAATGAAGCAACAAATGAAGCACATCATCTCCAATAGTTTCCTTCATATTTTTCTTGTAAAAGGAATATTCCAAATATATTATTTATTCACTTTATCACTAATTATTAATAATATCTTATACTTTTCGTATTTAGTTTTTTTTACCCAACTGTTTTGTTTTAACAATAATTCAACATAATTATTATTTAATATAAATTAAACACTATCATATAAGAAATTTATTATATAACATCAATAAAAAACACAGAAGACCATATTTTGTAAAACAAACAACATCTTATATATATTTTTTCTTAAAAAATAATAAAAGTGTTTAGAAATCTTCCATTATTTTTAAATGAGTTAAAGTTATTAAAAATGAATATTCTTATGTTTTTAATATAAATATATATTTAAATGAAAAAAAAATAGTCGAAATTTTGAAATTGATTGGTTAATATCAATGTATATTAATTTATTTTGGTAAAAGAAAAGAACAAATAAAAGTTAAAAACAAATTTATAATTTAGAAAGTTCAGCTTCAAATATGAAGCAATGAAGAGTATTACTGCAAATTTGAAACTTTACTGTTCATTGTTCTATTTAGAAGTAAGAAATAAAGTACTATCAAAACAAAAATTGCTTCAAAATAAAGTAAAAAATGAAAAAAAAAAAGAAGAGATGGTCTCATGCGGGCCATCGTCTAGTAATCGAAAAGTTTGCCAAGTTATATTCTGCTTATAAAATGTTGATCAGCACCATCGTACAGATTATTCAAACGGATGGATGCGAATGTATTTGGGATCAAAAAATTTCATGATTACCAATTGCAAGTACTGGCCGGCGGTGATTTCCATGCAAACACTTATACTCTCCCGGAAGATTGACACAAGCTGCGTCCTCACAAAGGCTTGGATCTTCTAGGCATTCATTAATATCTGGTGAAAAACAATGAATTTGAAATCAAACAATGATCCGATAGCTTTTTGTTTTGCTCTTAGTCAGCTTCACATACGTTTATCATAGAATATCTAGTCTACTAATTTAGAATCCTATATTTTATCTATTATAAACAAATCTTCGTAAAATCATTTGATTAATTACTTAATATGACATAATAATATTTTTTATCTAACAAATATGTTGAGAAAATATAGGTTTAAATTTTATTTTTAATTATAACAAAATATGTTGAGCAAAAATCTAACCAAATATTATTATTTTTTATAAAACAATGAAATAATTAATTTCATAATTAGTAATATAATATTGTTATACATTAATATAGCTTAAATTTTTATTATAAAATAAAAATAAAAATTATTTGTTATTTTTATGAATTTCATAATATAAATTATATTAAAACAGAAGTACTATATGAACTAAATGAAACAAACTATATAAATTTGGAAAACTAACCTATTTTATTTTAAAAGTGCTTTCATTTAAATAAATAAAATAAACTATATCATACACCATTGAAAGGGTTAAAATTCATGAACTATGTATATTTAATACAAAAAATATTAGCATATATGTCAAACTTTTATATCTACAACTATGTATTATTTTAATTAATTTGAAACTCACAACAATATATTATCTAAAATAATTATATACAAAATATAATAGCATATAGCTAACTTTTAGTTCATGTATTATTTACAAAATAGAATATCAGAAAATTTTAATGATTCAAAAGATATTAATGAAAAAAACTATTTTAACTATAAATTTATTGACAGTGATCTTATCTCTTTTTACATTTTATTTGTGGTACCTAATGGTATCTCTATGTTTTTCATTACAAGTATGGCCGCTCATAACAAGTATATTGAAATAAATATTCTAAATTCAAAGTGAAAATATTCCAAAATTTATAGAAGATAAATCATAGATGTCAAGTGTAATAATTTAAAATGAAACACAATAAAAACAAATACTATTGTAAAAATCAAAAGTAGTATAATATTTTAAAATTTTAGTTTAATAACAAAAAATCATAGAACTTAATACCATAACATCCAAAAATAACTTATATCGATAAAATTTACTAAAATTTAGAATAGAGCGCACAAAAAAAGAAATACTATTGTAAATATCAAAATAGTATAACATTTTAAAATGATTACGATATATCAAATGTATATATTTACAAAATAAAAAAAATTACACGAATGTGCAGGTCAAACTCTAGTCTAATCTATTAATTTAGAATCCTATTTTTATCTATTATTAACAAGTCATAGTATGACCACTTAAAAAATTAGTTAATATGACATATATAATTATTTAAATTAATAATAAACCAACTATAAATTTGAATTTTTTAATTATAACAAAATCTGATGAGAAAGAATTTAACAAAAACTTACTTAAAATCTAAATATTTTAATAAAATAACACATTGATAAATTTCGTAATTAGAATTATATATCAATGTTAACTAAAATTTTATTATAGAACAAGAAAATAAAATTCTATAATATTTTCTGTAAATACTATAATAATATTCTGTATTATATAAAATAGCAGTGCTATATGAATTAAATATGATAAAATTATATTAAATAGGTAAATTAACAATTTTTATTTTTATTTTTCATTTAAATAAATTACCACTCATCATTAAAATGGGTTAAAATTTGTAAACTATATAATAGTTTTATACAAAAATAAATTTATTAAAATATGTTAAACTCTTATATCTATAACTATGTATTATCTTTTTATTTATTTTCACCTCTCAACAATATATTGTTTAAAAATGTTTATATACAAAATATAATAGTATATAATTAAATTTAGTTCATATACTATTTAAAAATATGTTACTAGAAAACTGTAAAATTTTAGTAATCCATTTAAAATATTAATGAAAAATCAAATTTTAACTATAAATATATTTTTATTTAATTATAACAAAATTCGTTGAGAATTTTTTTAAAAAATATTACCAAAATTTTAAATATTTTTTTATGAAATAATATATTAATATAGTAACAAAAAGAAATCAAAATTAATGTAATGTTCCAAACTCAAAAATAGTTTTGTAATTTTCCAAGTTTTCTTGGCAAAATATAAAATTTGAAAATAAATATTCAAACTCAAAATTATAATATTTCAAATTTTACATAAGATAAAATCATAAATAATAAAAATAACTTTTTGAAATGCACCTCAAGAAAACTAACTATATATGTTGTAAAAATTAAAGTAATCTAATATTTTGAAGTCTTAATTTAAAAATAAAAATAAAAACAATTGCTAAAACATGAACTATTAACGCAATTGCTAGTGTTACAAAAAAAAAAAAACAACACAATTGCTAACCTTTGCATCCGCCTGGAATGTATGGGTTGCCTCTGTAACCGGTGATGCATCCGCATCTTCCATAGCTTGAAACACTAGAATATTTTTTGCATACACAACCTATTCCATACGAGCGTCTATCATTGTTTCCTCTTGCTCCAGTGTAATTTTCCCAGTTATGGCATCCGAGAGAATCGAAAAAAGAACGGTTAGATATATGGATGAAAAATCCCAGCTCAACCGTAGCATATCGTTTAGAATGGAGCCTTTGTGGATCAGATCCATTTGACAAAAGGTAGTTTTCGTCTGTTAAGAAGGCAACTTTGCACCCTCCCGTTGTCGTGGCGTTATCTATTCTGACACCAACAATCTGCCGATGTCCATCAGGGATTTTTGCCTCGCAGCATCCAGTACCGCTGCAGCTTTTTTTATCCACAAAGCTTGTTTCAGTGCAATACATGTCGTCGTAGCCATAATCTCCTATACAATCGTCTAGTGTAAGAAAACTTTGAGTAGTTGTATAGGATTTTTTGCCGCATCTAGAATTGCACCCCACCACGCTTGGTTCGATATTTGTCAACCATGCCGTGATGTCACAACCAGCTGCTATCAGTGTATTACTAGGGCCAACGGAAAAAGGGGTACCAGTCAAATTCAAACGTAATTCAGACTCTTCTCCGTGGCTTGAACATCCCTTTGACGCTATTGGATTTTTTATACGAAGTAAATCTGGAAGAGAGATATTCACAACTTCCTTCCCAATTGCGGCAAGAAAAGGGACGTGCTTCCCTGAAATAGTGGTATTAACACATTTAATTTCGTACCATTTCTCGAGATAGCAGCCCATTCCGATCCCAAATGGGTACGGGATGTGCATTTATTAGTGATGGGCCTAACTCACACCCAAAAGCTAGCTCAAGAGTGGAGGATTGCCCATACACATATATATTGCCCAAGGATCACATATGTGTCTGATGTGGGACAACTAATAGCCCCTCTCGAGATGTGGGTGGGAAACGGTCCAACGGAAACAGCCCAAGCCCAACATCTCGGACATACCACAGCAAGATGGGCCATTTTTATAGGCTACATAGGTAGACAACTATTTATATGGGAAATCATCTGCTGGGCTTAACCATAGGCTCTGATACCATATTAGTGATGGGCCTAACTCACACCCAAAAGCTAGCTCAAGAGTGGAGGATTGCCCATACACATATATATTGCCCAAGGATCACATATGTGTCTGATGTGGGACAACTAATAGCATTCCTCCACAATGACGACTACAAGCTCTGGAAGCGGTGAGACTTGCAGAATCAAGATTCAGCAGAAGTAGCAGAGAGAAGAGAAGCCAAAGAAAACACGTACTATTAGCGCTCATGTTTATCATATTGCTAAAAATTTTTTTATGCCTGTTGCTTTTTCTTGAGTGTTTAATTGGTACAATGCACTGGTTTTGTAAAGGTATATGTGAGGATAAGGTTTGCGTTTACTTGAAAACAGCATAAGGTCTTGGTCTTCGTTATCTCTTTCTCAGTCAACTATAAGTTGTAAGGTGTAGATAATTACTGGCATCAACACGAGTAAATTGTTTTTTTTTTCTCAACACAAATATACAAGTGGGGTGAAAGTCAAGTCTTCCGAAAGAATCCAAAAGTTTGAACAATACGTCAACGATTTCATGGAATTATTTTGCATGTACTATTATCTTCTTAAGTAACTTTTTTTTGGTGTAAATCTTCTTAAGTAACTTGCTAGGGATAACGACACTTCATTCAGTGTTACAAAAAAAAAAGGGATAACGACACTTCACACTATTTTCTGTTGTTGTTACTGTTTGAGTGTAAATGCGTTTCTTCCGCAGAGAGCCTAGTGACTGAACAATATGAACATTAATTACTTCCCCCTAAAATGAAGTGACGGTACATGGATTGCTTGTAGATATGGCTGTATATCCACAGGTAGGCCTGCGATTTTTGTCCGAACCGAATGGGCCGAACCGGACCGAACCGGTTTCTTTCGGTTTTCGGTTCGGTTCAGTTTTTAATTCGGTTCAATTCGGTATGGGTTTAAAAATTAATTCGGTTATCGGTTCGGTTTGGTTTTTGATTTTTTTTAAAAGAATTAAAAATTGTAAAAACCGAAAATAACCGAAAATAACCGAAAAACCGAACCGAAAATAACCGAATAACCCAAAAATAACCAAAACTAACCGAAATAACTGAATTTAACCGAAAATACCCGAATATTTTGGAAAAACTATACCGAAATTAACCGAAATTTTTTAAAATCGGTTATTTTCGGAAATAAATTTGAAAACCAAAAAAACCGATAACCGAACCGAAATTTCATTCGGTTTATTTCGGATTTTTTTTAAAACTTCGGTTAACCGAAAACCGACGGTTCGGTTCGGTTTCGGAAAACCGAAGTCGCAGGCCTATCCACAGGACATAAATCATTTCTAGTTGCATGTTTGGTCGTTTCCTTCTCTTGTGATTTAGATAACACTTTCTTGCAACTTGTGATACTTCCAGCGAGCGTCGATGATTAATTGATATCTACGGGGACGACTTTGGTTTCCTTCATGCAAATATTGAAATAAGTTGCCAATGTTCTATTTTCTTTGAGGTTGCTTGAAAAGTTTGGCTTTGATATTTAGCTGCTGACATATAGTAGTAACTTATCTCTTTTTACATTAAAGAAAGAAACAAAACGAGAACTCGGATTCCCGTAGGAGTGTATGTCTATGACAAATACATTTCAAAATGTGTCACCGTTGAAAATGTAGATGTCTCGAGCCAAGTTATGTCATTTAACTGAACAGAGTCCGGTCCGTCCGGTTTAGTCGAAGCCAAGTAAGCAAAGTGTCTCCTTTTTTTTGTTTCTTTTTTTTGACGGAGAGGTCTCTGCGTCGTCTCCTGTATATTTTTTTTTTGCCATTTAAAGGAATTTATTAAAGGGTCTTAGCCCATAAACGAAATACAGTCCGAAGCCCGAAACAAAGGACAAACATAAAGAATTACATGGACCTAAAAGCCCAACTGATAGAACTTAAATAAGGATCACTCTGCCGGTACGAATGATATGAACTCAGATCCGAGAGGATTGAGAACTGGTGAATCGAAGGGTGACACTAAGGATTGCGGAATAGCCCAAAGATACTACCAGAGATCGAAGGTTGCCGGATGTGACGCACCCCTTAATGTCACCCTTCGATTCACCAGTTCTCAATCCTCTCGGATCTGAGTTCATATCATTCGTACCGGCAGAGTGATCCTTACTTAGGTTATATCAAGTGGTATCAGAGCTGGACGAAATTCAAGGTGTCCAACAGACTCGTCCTAGACCCGCAGCAAGGAGAGAGTGCCCTAGGCGGTCCAACCAATCCAATGATGATTTTGTAGAAAGAGAATTCCCTGATGGCGACAACAAGAGCCAAAAGAAGAGCACATCCACCCATGCACCTGTAGCTGAGCAATCCATATTCATAAGTGAAAAGCCCAAAGGTAAATCTGAATGCAACTTTGAAGATCTAAAAGATTTTTCAGATTCATTACCAATTTTTGATGAATATGATGATGAGCCAATTGAAAGTGTGATGAATTGTGAGGATCAAACACTCGAGTGTGTGAAATTTTTATCTAACGTTTTGTGTTTAAGATTTTTCAGGAACCATGACTAGTGAGGATGAAAGGAGCCGACCAGGAAACTCTTTTGTTGGTTTATCTAACTTGCAGATGAGGAAGATTAATGATTCTGTTGCTAACCTTATACATGCAGGTCTAGAACAGATCCATCAGAAGCTTTGAGTGATTATTTTTGGAACCTTGAGAGGGCATCTCACTTTTCTTGTTCTTGGTGTGGTTAGCTTCAAGTAACTCTCTCTTTCTCGTTGGACCGGTGCGTCACATTCGGCAACAGATCGAGTTTGCTTCCTTGTCGGACCTCTGAATCATATCAAGCGACAATCAAGCACCTCTAGTAGTATCATCGGTCTTCCGCAACCCTTTGTGTCACCGTTCAATCCATCAGTTATCTTCGGAGTTCACCTCTGGTAGTATCATTGGGCCTTCCGCAACCCTTTGTGTCACCGTTCAAACCATTAGTTCTCCCTTTTGGCGAGTTCATATCCCCTAAGTTTTGAGTGATCCTGTCCAATCTCAGGACGTATCAAGTGGTATCAGAGCCACTCAACCGGTACTATCTGTTCATTTTTCTCATCTTTCCATCTTCTTCATCCATCTTCTACCTTTCATCTTCTTTTCTAAAAAAAAAAAAAAAAAAAAAGAGTTCTACGAAAAGCCAAGAGATCATTATATCTGAAGCTAAAGAAAGACAGATTTGAGGGCAAATCTTTTTTAAAGAAGGAGGGAATGATGCACCCTAAATCAGCAGCAGAAACAAATCAAGATAGTTTGGCTTATGTTTTATTTAAAAAACATTTAATTTTTTCTTGATAGAACCTAAGTAAGGATCACTCTGCCGGTACGAATGATATGAACTCAGATCCGAGAGGATTGAGAACTGGTGAATCGAAGGGTGACACTAAGGGTTGCGGAATAGCCCAAAGATACTACCAGAGATCGAAGGTTGCCGGATGTGACGCACCCCTTAGTGTCACCCTTCGATTCACCAGTTCTCAATCCTCTTGGATCTGAGTTCATATCATTCGTACCGGCAGAGTGATCCTTACTTAGGTTCTATCAAGTGGTATCAGAAGCTGGACGAAATTCAAGGTGTCCAACAGACTCGTCCTAGACCCGCAGCAAGGAGAGAGTGCCCTAGGCGGTCCAACCAATCCAATGATGATTTTGTAGAAAGAGAGTTCCCTGATGGCGACAACAAGAGCCAAAAGAAGAGCACATCCACCCATGCACCTGTAGCTGAGCAATCCATATTCATAAGTGAAAAGCCCAAAGGTAAATCTGAATGCAACTTTGAAGATCTAAAAGATTTTTCAGATTCATTACCAATTTTTGATGAATATAATGATGAGCCAATTGAAAGTGTGATGAATTGTGAGGATCAAACACTCGAGTGTGTGAGATTTTTATCTAACGTTTTGTGTTTAAGATTTTTCAGGAACCATGACTAGTGAGGATGAAAGGAGCCGACCAGGAAACTCTTTTGTTGGTTTATCTAACTTGCAGATGAGGAAGATTAATGATTCTGTTGCTAACCTTATACATGCAGGTCTAGAACAGATCCATCAGAAGCTTTGAGTGATTATTTTTGGAACTTTGAGAGGGCATCTCACTTTTCTTGTTCTTGGTGTGGTTAGCTCCAAGTAACTCTCTCTTTCTCGTTGGACCGGTGCGTCACATCCGGCAACAGATCGAGTTTGCTTCTTTGTCGGACCTCTGAGTCATATCAAGCGACAATCAAGCACCTCTGGTAGTATCATCGGGCCTTCCGCAACCCTTTGTGTCACCGTTCAATCCATCAGTTATCTTCGGAGTTCACCTCTGGTAGTATCATTGGGCCTTCCGCAACCCTTTGTGTCACCGTTCAAACCATTAGTTCTCCCTTTTGGCGAGTTTATATCCCCTAAGTTTTGAGTGATCCTGTCCAATCTCAGGTCGTATTACCAACCCACTCAGCAACCGACGCCACGCGTCTCTCTACTCACCAACCCGCCCACGCGGTGCTCAACCATCACGCGCTACGCGCGTCGCGCTCATCGCCTCGAGATCCGAAACATCCCATCAAACTCCATTACTTCGAGGCTAACCGGAGATGACGAAACCACCGCTGTTTCGCCGTATCTCGATGGAGCTCGAGCGCCTGTAACTATCCTTGTCGTCTCTTCTTCCCACGGAGAGCTTCATCGGAGCGTACCGAGATCTCATCCACGCCTAGAAGAAGAGACACCATTATCAAACTTTTAACACAAACCGTCTCCTGCTTCGTCCCCCCGTAGCTTCATCGCCGGAGAACTTCAAACCACCGGGACGAGATCTCATACGCTGCAAAACGAAGCCGGATAACGAAGACCAGAGAACCACACAACCCATAACTCCCGCTTTAGATTATATTCAAAGCCGGCCGCCTAACCACCGGAGAAGATAGCGGAGGCGCCTGAGACAAAAGCCGGCGATAAGCGGTGCTGTAGAAACCACCACCTCCCAGAGACCAAAATCGGACGACCACTAGAAGGAGATGCGCCGCCGAAACCAAAAGTAAACAATAAAGGAAACAGGAAAAAAAACGAAACAGCAAAAAAGATTATCACAGAGCTTAGAAACCCGACCGACGCCGTGGTTGAGAAAGCCCACCAAACGTCGGAGCAGAAACAAACTCGTCGGTCGGAACTTTCTCTCTCTTCTCTCTCTTCTCTCTCTTCTCTCTCTTCTTTGATTTGTCGTCTCCTGTATATAAATTAGAAATTTTTTTTTTCTTTTTTTTTACTTAACGGACAATCATGGAGAAAGAGATAGAAGCTATGGCGGAGGAGCACTTCGACGTTCTGACCAAATCCGGAGAGAAGACCGGTGTGTCCAAACCCAGGCACGTGTGCTTTTCCCTTCCTTTTTTAGATGAAAATACACACAAATCGATTCGTACATACTAGAAATGATATGAGATATGATCTTAGTTGGATCAAAGTTTGATCATCAAACCATTGATTCTTTATTCATTGAAAGTCTACTTCTTTTGTAGGAAACAGTCTCGGCTTTTTTTTTTGTTTTTGTTACCTAAAAACAAATCCTCTGTTTGTCTCACTGTGTCTTTCTTCCTTATAGGTCAGAGATTCACCGAGATGGAGATTACCATCGTTCAGTTCATGTCTGCATCTTTGTGGAGAGTACTCAGGAACTGCTTCTCCAACTCCGCTCTGATGATAAAGATTCTTGGCCTGGACAATGGGACATCTCTAGTGCTGGTCATATCTCAGCCGGTGATCCATCTCTTATATCGGCTCAGTAAGTAATATCTGATTCTGCAATTCCCTTTACTTTGAGATCATTTTACTAAAAGTCGCTGCCCACTTCACCTTTTGTGTAGGCGAGAGCTTGAGGAAGAGCTTGGCGTAAAACTCCCAAAGGATGCATTTGAGAAGTTATTCGTCTTCCTGCAAGAATGGTTTGTTTTTAAATTCAAATTTCTTGGCTTATGTGTGATACATTTTCTCACTCTCTTCATAATAATCTTTTATTTGCTTCTTCTTAAAGTGTTTAGCTTGATTGGTATGGTCGTTGCATTTTTGAAGCTAACTTGGTTTCTCTAATCTGAATAACCACACTGATTGATTACTCTATGGAGTCTCATCTCTTATCCAACTGTGTGTTGTTTTTACTTTTGTGTGCTTTTACAGCGTCATAAACGATGGAAAATTCATAAATAATGAGTTCAATGATGTGTATCTTGTTACAATTCTGCATCCAATCCCATTAGAAGCCTTTACTCTTCAAGTGAGTTTTTTTTTTTCCTTTACAGAGTTGTGAGTTTTAGTGCCTAATTAGGATTCTCAAGTTGCCTCACTATTTTGTTTCTTATATATTAGAAAGAGGAAGTCTCTGCTGTAAAATACATACCTTATGAAGAATACAGAAACCTTCTGTCCAAGGAAGATCCTGCTTATGTGCCTTATGATCTAAATGGAGACTATGGAAAACTATTTGACATAATCAGACAGAGGTACACATTATCTCTGTATTTCCTTTTCGTTTCTGGTCATCTCTGATATATGTTAACAACATCAAATGAGTGTTTTGTGTGACATGTGTCCATTGCTAAGCTAAAGGTTATAGAAAGTTCTTATCTTACAGAAGAGTGTTTCTTCTTTGCTGAAGGTGCCAAGTGAACAATGAAGCTCGTAGTTTATCTATACAGAAACAACTCCAGAGATATTCTCCTGTCACCCTGGAAGCAAAAGTAATAATTTCACATATATTATTGTGATTTATTTGTTTCAGATTTGCTACAAAACTCAGCTTTTCTTGACTATGCAGTTGACAGAACTCTCTGAGGCAGATCAGAAAGCTCTGGGTCTAATCGTGAAGGCTGCAAAAGTTATTGATGATATTTTCCATGAGCAGGTATTGTAGATTTGTAGTTTGAATTTTCTGTTCTGTTTGTGAACATGAGATCTCATGGCTTAACTTAAACTGAACTAAATAAGTTGTCTGTTATCCTAAACAGCTTTGGCACAGCAATCCAGCTCTAAGAGATTGGCTGAAGGATCATGCTAATGCATCAGAACTGGACAAATTAAAATGGAAATACTTCCTGATCAACAAAAGTCCATGGTGAGTATCACTGAACTGGCTTTGTTACAACAAGGTGTCTATTATTACAAGTTGCAAAAGATGTTGTCTTGAACTAATTGGTGTGTAAACCTCGTGACAATGAGGAGAGATCAGTACAAGAGATTGATGTTTAGTTTCATATATGTAGGTCGTCTCTGGATGAAAACGAACCGTTCTTGACTACGGCTGATTCAGCTGTAAAGTTGCTTCCTGAAGCAACGAAGCCTATTGATGGCTGGAAGGGTCTTGAATATAGAGCAGCTTTTCCTTTGACTAAACCACCTGGTGGAAATTTCTACCCTCCGGATATGGATAAGATGGTAATTTCCATTTTTTGATATGTTCCTGTAACCCATGTAAGAAATGTGTTTCGAAAATGTATATAGGAGTTCACCTCATGGCTCAGTTGTCTTACTGAAGAGCAAAAGCGTGCTGCAACAGGATTTTTCAGTGTTATAAAAAGGCGAAGTGAAGCTAATCTAGATGCTTCTCTATCTGACCATCTCCCTGATAGCACAAAGAAGTTACCAGACTCTAACTCCGATCTGTATAGTAGTCCCTATTCGGAGATATATCGACCTTTCCTTACAAAAGCCTCTGAACTTTTGCACAAAGCTGGAGACTTGGTCACTTCACAGAGGTAAAATAACAATCATAACGTACAGTTTCTTGTCTTTACCGTATAAAAGATACTTTCCCATTCGGGTGGCTCTGTTTATTGAAGTACTTTATAATGTTTTTCCATAGTTTGAAGAAGCTGTTGCACAGAAAAGCTGAAGCCTTCCTTTCGAATGACTACTATGAGTCAGACATTGCATGGATGGACTTGGTACTTCTTCTTTTGCCCTTTCATGTTCATTGATAAAGTAATGATTTAAAAGATAGAAGAGGATTGTTTTTTTGTAAGACGAGCTCCTGCCTATTTTATTATCAAGTCTTCAATTTCGTGTTGTTGTCATTCATACCTCTATCTACTTATTTAGGATTCAAAACTGGATGTTACCATTGGTCCATATGAGACGTACGAAGATGAAATGTTTGGTTACAAGGTAAGAGTTTCCATAAGATTTTCCCTCTGCTTTTACTCACAATCCTAGCGTTTAGCTTTGCATTTGTACATTAATGGTCTCGACATTCAATTCCTTTAACCATTTGTGTTTAGATTTACATTAGGTTCTTTGTGTTTCATCGCAGGCTTCGTTTGAGGCCTTCATCGGCATTCGAGATGATAAAGCCACAGCTGATCTGAAACTCTTTGGTGACAATCTAAAGGTGCATTCCTCATTTTTTGCAGCTTCGATCAATACATTTTCCATTTTCTCTGAGTTCATGTTTTCATTTTTCACTTTCTAATAGCTATTGGAAGACAATCTCCCGCTTGACAGTGTATACAAATCAAAAGATGTGTCTGCTGCTCCTATTCGGGTCATCCAGTTAATTTACAATTCCGGAGTAAGTATCCACTGAGTAGTGATCCGAGAGAGGAGAAGTAGCCATGTCTTGTCATTTATTCAACTTGTTTCTTGATTGTGACAGGATGTGAACGGTCCTCAGACTGTTGCTTTCAATTTGCCCAACGACGAGCAAATCCTCAAAGAAAGAGGAACATCAATGGTTATGCTCAAAAACGTTCAAGAAGCAAAGTAATATTCCCTCTTCCTCCATGTTTTGTCTACAAACGGTCTCAAACATTACTTCTTTACTGATAAACCTTTTCCTTTCCAGGTTTGAACATATTCTAAAGCCTATAGCTGAAATCATCATCAGCAAGGAACAGCGAGGATTTGTTGATTTTGATTCTTTCTTTACTCACACCATTTGCCATGAGTGTTGTCATGGCATTGGCCCACATAGCATAACACTCCCTGATGGTCGAACCTCTTCAGTGAGAAAGGTTTTACTTCTTCCTGCTAGAATGTAGACATATAATAAGAATCTATTGTCCTGTAATCAAACAACTTGTAGTTTTGATCTTTTCGTGTCCTTGTCTTTTAATTTGATCCAGGAACTGCAAAACGTTTACTCTGCAGTGGAAGAAGCAAAGGCAGATATAGTTGGTCTTTGGGCACTAAAGTTTCTCATCACCAAGGTCTCTAATCATTTTTTATTAGTTAACGAATCTCTAGAATCTGTGTTCTACTAATTGAACACTCTTTCATGTTCTGTTTCAACAGGGTCTGCTTTCCAAGAGTATGGAGGAGAGTATGTATGTTTCTTTCCTAGCTGGATGCTTTCGATCCATCCGGTTTGGTCTCACAGAAGCTCATGGGTAATGACTAATGAATATGATATTAAATAATCTCTGCCTTGTACACTCCATCATAACTTATCTCCTCTGGCTTCAGGAAAGGGCAAGCGTTGCAGTTTAACTGGTTGTATGAGAAAGGAGCCTTTGTTTTCCACGAGGACGCTACATTCTCGGTTGATTTCACTAAGGTAACACCCATCCAAGTTCTTGGTTCTCTTCCATGAGAACTCTCTGATTCTCCGCATTTACAGATAGAAGATGCAGTTGAGAGTTTGAGCCATGAGATACTCACAATCCAAGGAAGAGGTGACAAAAACGCAGCGACATTGCTTCTAAACAAGTACTGCACCATCACCGGACCGTTGAAAATCGCTCTGGAGAAGCTCGAGAGTGTTAAGGTACACTCTCTTCAACATAATAATAATAATAATACACATAAAATGAAATTTGCTATTTTTCCACATGTTGATTCACATAGAAATAATCTGCGTTCAATGGTTTGTGTGTGTGTGTCTAGGTACCAGTGGATATAACTCCGACATTTCCATTAGCAGACGCGTTTTTGAACTGAGATGTTGTCCTCATGCAATGTTTTAGTTTCAGTCTGTGTCTGTATTTGAAAAAATTCTCTTAGTGGTGTTGTGTTTTTATAATAAAGTTGCTACCTTTGATTGAACAATGGTAACTTTACCGCCAAGTAATCATTTTTTTGAAGCATAACATGGTAAACATAACGATCAAGACCAATAATCAAACTCGTTACATAAACCAGGGCTTATGAAAGAATTAAAACCACCGAAGAAAACGTCTTCCTCCGTCGCTAACTTGCCGGAATCCTGACACTCGAAATACGTCTGGATGTCGTCGGGAAAGCTCCGGCGAGATTGAATAGCTTCCAGCGGCGTAGACGGTTCGGTCATCTCCTCTGTTTTCGTACATGCGTTATCATCCGACGAAGTCTGATCATTTGGCGAGTCTGGACTTGCAGCGGCGTTGGGTTTCTTCGATGCCGGTAAGTCTAGATAACGGCTGACGTCGAAGTTGGTAACGGCGTTAAGTCCACGGTACTCTATTGCCGCGATGTCGTATGCTCTGGCTGCTTCTTCTTGCGTTGCTGCACGTGACCAGGGTTTACAAAAATGTCACAAATCTAAACATTTGGGTATAGAGCGTAACTTCACATAACTTCCATCCCACTGACATAAATAGCTTTTTATTAGTACTATTAACACTTTCCCGATATGCTAACTGGATATCTATCACGCATTTGCCTAATATAGTAATGTATGCATGTTCTGTGACCGACTGTGATCTATTATAGAACTAAACATTATCTTTTCATGTCTGATTTTCTTTTGTAATTATACATTTACTCGTAAATACTTTTAAGTAAAAGTAATTCTGAAACGATTGACATATTTACTAGATTTTTTTTTAAAATATTTTGTACTGTATATAACAAACAAACAAAAAATGGGCCTGCTCTGAGTAAGTGAATGAATTTGCCGGCAAAGTTAGATGAGCTACTTGAAAGTTGTAAACAATTTAATAAATAGCTGGAGTAAGTAGATAGATGGGTTTGGTGATCTAGTTCCCAACCAACAAGATTTGATTTCTCTCTTGAAAGTTCATAGGCAGTGAGCCCGTATATCAAGCCCCCTCCCCAAGATACTTGTTAATTTATACCTTAGATATTCTTTGGAGATCTTTATCTTTCTATGAGATCTACCATGTGCGTGACTTGAATTTTCTTGGAACTATTCAAGAGAAAAAATGTCCTAGAGTTGTTTGTTTGACCACATGCATATGCACAGTGGCGGAGGGAGAAAATTACATTACATGGATCAAACTGATAATATTTGCATTTTACAAGAGGGTCAACAAGCTTATTTCTTCAGATTTTATAAAGATAGTACATGTAAATTTATTTTTTACAAAATTTCATATGGGTCATTTGACCCACATGCTATTATGGTAGCTCCGCCACTGCATATGCATATCGTGACCTTCGTTCTTTTCTACCAGTTTAATTCTATCAAATCTATTTTATATGTATAAATGAGTAGAAAATGATGTCATGGTCTAATTACTTGTGTAGTAGTAGCACACTTAATTGGAGAACGAATCAATCCAAAATTTCAGGACTTGAATCTGCTAAGATGGGTTTTACTAAACTATGAATTTACAATTTTCATAAATATTACTAGAAAAAGGAACATATAGTAAGGATAAATGGGATTACATACCGTATGTCCCAAGGTATAGGTATTTATTACCAAACACCCTTCCAATCCGAGCTTCCCATCTCCCATTATGGTGGTGCCTGCAAGATTCATGCTTCAACAACTTTTGTATACACTACAATAATATTTTGAAATTTATTTAACCGGCCATTATTCTTTTAATGTTATAGTAGTTAATCTAATACGACTATTTGAAAAAAATGACTATTTGATTAGTTTATTGAACTTCTGTTTACCTTGCAACGCCTCTGTATTTTGAAACACCGCGAGAAAATCCACTACTTTTCCTACACCCAAATAATGATAGTAATTTAGTTTTAAAACTGTGTTTAATCAGTTTGAAACAGTCCAGTGACTTTTACCTTCTCAAAGATCCTATGTACTCTTCCTTGGAGTTGCCTTCCATTTCTTTGATGTCTTCTTCATAAGTAGATAGCTAAAACATTAACCAAAACAGTTTTAATGTAATATATTAATGAAACTATTTTGATGAAGAAATTAAATTAACATTGCATTACAAGTACATGCATGTTTCTTGAGTTCTAAAAACTAGCAGGCGATAAGTGATTTTAAACTCTTAATTAGAATTTTGTTTAAGAAAGTTAAAATGGGATTAGGAGAAAAATTACAGGGAAGTTCAAGAGAGTGTCTCTTCCCCAATACTTCAATGCCGCTAAGTCATAGGCACGTGCTGCTGCTTCTTCTTCGTCATATGCTCCTATCCATAAAACCATATATATTAGTAGTTTCTTAATACGAGTATAAAATAAGGTTCTTCTAAATATTTTTTGTATAATATACAAGGACAAATACGGATAGCGTTGGACCCAAAAAGAACAGCTAATAATTCATTCTTTAATTGATAACTACATCACACATGTATATGTAGACTTTTTCCATCACTTTGTCGACGAGAAATTAAAAAGAAAAAGTGATGGGAAAAAAGAAAAAATCTCACCTAGATAAACTGTACTTGATGAGTCAGCATTCATCATCCATTGCACATCACCATCATCAAAATACCCCAAATTAGAAAAGAAACAAAATAAAAATAAAAATAAAATAAAATCAAGAACTGTGAATGAAGGACGAATTCTGTTTCCGACATCATAGGAGTCAAATCTAAGACCTTGATCTAACTAACTGACTCTCTGTTAAGACATACGTATATGCTGTGTATGTGTGTAAGTATATATCGATACAAACCTTGACGTCCTTTCTTGGTCTGCGTCTCGTTCCAGCTGTTCTTATCCCACAAATGCGCTTCGTATCTCCCTGTCCATCTATGCCTACTCAACAAGTAATTTTGGAAAAAAAAAATCAAATAAAGAAAATTACCAACAAAAGAGAAGATGTAGAACAACGTCGTCATTTGAGGTTTTAGAACCTTGTCACCCCTCTGTGGGAGGAGCTGCGTTGCGGAGGAGCGTTTTGAGGCGGCGACTTCCGTTTGCGTTTGCATTTAAAGACCACGGACGACGCAGACGCAATGGCTGTGTTATCAATAGTTTCGTCCTCAATGATCTTCTTGTTCCGTTGAGAGAGTTTTGCCATTACCGGTGAAAGAGAGGAATGAAAGAGCAGCGACAATTGTGTTAATGAGAAAAAAGATAGTTGGGAATGGTTGAGTATTTATATTAGATTTATTTCTTTTCTTTATTTAAAAAATCAACAATAATGCATAATTGATTTTATATATGCTACCATTTTTATGATTTTTTATTAATTAAATTGGTTATTAAACACCATAAATAAATTCTCAAAATAGAAATGAAAATTTTCTTTAAGTTGATTATGACTTGCAAGAAAATCTAACGCCTCTGTCTTATCATTATAATTAAGGTTTAATACGTGGAAGGATCTACTTAGCTAAAGGAAAGATTGGAGATAGTAGGCAAGCAAAATTGGTTGCCTCAATATTTATCTCTTCCTGGTTGATCTACTTCTTGGTCGGCCCATGAGAGATGTGATGCCAAAGAGCAAGAAACTGTTATATTTTAAAACTTGACTATTTATTCAATTAAATATTTGAATTTTTTTACTTGTCATTCTTTTAACAGAAATATATTCATGTATATTCTTGTCATTAGTAAAAATAAATATAACGGTCTTGAGAGCATCTCATTCAAACACACATTAGCTTAACAACACACACAAAATATAGTAGAGAATTTTACCATGGGACAAAACTATTGTATTTAGGATATGAATGATCGTATATAATAAATTTCATAACTCCCAAACTATTATCTGTTTTCTTAATATTTAGTATGGACAAAAGTCATATTTTGTTAAATTTAATGTGTCTACTACCTGCCCCCCAAATCTAGTTGAATGTGGAAGGAATTGTCAACACTTATGGTAAAGTTTGTCAATTACAGAGTACAATTTTACCAACTAATCAGCCTCTGAATTAATTTGGTAGTGACAGGCAGTGGCGGAGGTACCTTGAAACCAAGGGGTCACATGACCTATATGAATGAAAATTTCACAATCACATCATCTTTTTTACCTGACAAATTTTGAACATTTAACTTATTTGACCCCTATAAAATATAGTTACTGTCAGATTGACCCTAGTAAAAAAGAAAATGCTGCCTCTGCCACTGGTGACAGGTAAAAAAATTGGGGTGATTGTGAAATTTTCATTTATATCTGAAAATATAAATATTTTTTTTTTGATAATCCAGTATCCGACCACTAAGCGTGATCGACTAGTCCACCAGGCTTAAGCCCATGCTATTACAGGATTTTTAAGCCTCCACTTAAGGACTCCCGATTACGCGAAGTGGTCTGGAGGGCGAAAAAAGCCCATGTGAAAGTTTTTGTGGCCAACACGGATCGAACCCGAGCGGGTACTCCAGCCGGAGTTCCTTTACCACTAGACCAACACGCGTTGGCTAAATATAAATATTTTTATCTCGCATAGCTTACATTTGTCTAAATAAACTTCACTCATCATTATATTTTAATTATTACTCGCATAATCGCACTTGTGGGTCTGATTCACGATGGTTAATGTGTGTTTCTCGTCTTGTAAACATACATACCTTATTCAAATCTTGTACATGGCAGTGTAATTGTATATACACCAATATACTCCTGCCATGACCCCATCGCTTTCGTGCCGTAAACTTGGCTGACTAAACTGCAAAGTCATACATAACAGTCAACTAACGGAAGGACACTCAACGCCGTCAATGGACGGTTCTCACTTCTCAGGGAGGAAGACAAAGTACGATTTCGATCGTTGAAGTCCCAAAGCTCGTCACGAGCTTCAAAGTCCAAAACTTTTCGTGTGCATGACTGCTCTCATCATCAGTGACGTCATCATCCCAGTGCTTATATAAATAATACTATAACTGGTCAGATCGCTTGCTCAGTTGCTCGTATCAATGGCGAACCGATCAGAGGAATCTGAGCACGACACCGTTTTGCGGCGAAGTAACCAAGGAGGAGTCTTAGATCTGGTGGTGAAAAGGCCTCTGCGGTGGCTGAGGATGCTCGTGGAAGAGCTTCACTGGAGCTTCTTCTTCGGCGTGATCGTCGTCTACGGAGTTAGCCAAGGTCTCGGCAAAGGTCTCAGCAAAGTGAGCACGCAGTACTACTTCAAAGACGAGCAGATGATACAGCCTTCCCAAGCTCAGGTTTACGTTGGTTTGATTCAGGTTCCTTGGATCATCAAACCGGTCTGGGGTCTGTTGACCGATGTTGTACCGGTTCTTGGTTACAGGAGACGACCTTATTTCGTATTCGCTGGTAATAAAAATTCACTGATTAAGTTCAAAATGTAGTTTCTTTGGTTCTTAATAAAGGAAAGATTAAAATTTTGTTTCTCTGTTTGATAGGTGTTCTTAGCTTAAAGGTTGTTTCTTTGGTTCTTAATAAAGGAAAGGTGTCATCTTTTTGTTTTTGTTTTTTGTTTTACTGTTTGATAGGTGTTCTTACTATGGTGTCTATGATGGTGTTATCGGTGCATAGGAACCTGCAGCTTGGACTGGCGTTGTCCTGTCTTGTGGCGGGAAGTGCTGGAGTTGCTATAGCTGATGTGACTATTGATGCTTGTGTGACACAGCTTAGTATAAGCCATCCTACGCTTGCTGCAGATATGCAGAGTCTGTGTGGTATGAGTTCGTCTATTGGGTCCTTGGTTGGTTTCTCACTTAGTGGCGTTTTGGTTCACTTGTTTGGGTCCAAGGTAGGCTCTTTCATGCTCCTTTTGAGTTGATAAGAATCTAAATATTAAGGTTGCTTCTTAAGCAATGTTTTGTCTTGTTTTTCTTGGCAGGGTGTGTACGGTTTACTTGGTTTGACTGCAGGATTGATTGTTGTGGTTGGGTTGCTTCTGAAAGAATCTCCTTCCCGTAGTCCAGGTCGCAAGCATGTATGTTTCTGTTACCTTTTGGACCAACGGTGTGGTTGATTCTTATTTGTTTACTTAATGACCGATTCTCTCTGTTCAGGTGAATGAGAAGTTTATAGACGCCGGAAGTGCGATATGGAAAACCTTTCAATATGGTGAGGTGTGGCGCCCATGCTTGTTCATGTTGTTGTCAGCTGCAGTGAGCTTGCACATTCATGAAGGCATGTTCTATTGGTACACAGATTCAAAGGATGGGCCTTCCTTCTCAAAGGTGCTTTAACTCTGTATCCTAATATGGACCTCTCCTCTCTTGGTTAATGTGTGTTATTTTCTGTTCCTTAGGAAGCAGTTGGATCCATTATGTCGTTTGGCGCAATTGGCTCTCTCGTTGGCATACTTCTTTATCAGAACTTCCTGAAGAACTTCCCTTTCCGGAATGTAGTCTTCTGGGCACTTTCCTTATCGGTCCTGTCAGGCTTCTTGGATCTGATCCTGGTCCTGCGCATAAATCTGAAGCTAGGTGTTCCTGATTACTTCTTCATCGTGGTAGACGAGTTTGTTTCACATATGATCAGTAGAATCAAGTGGCTACCCTTACTTGTTCTCAGTTCCAAGCTCTGCCCTGCTGGTATGGAAGGGACATTCTTTGCTTTGCTCATGTCTATTGAACATGTAGGACACCTGCTGTCGTCATGGGGAGGAGGAGTATTGCTACACGCCTTGAAAGTTACACGTACTCAGTTTGATAATCTCTGGTTGGTTATTGTGATCAGGAGTTTACTGAGGGTAATTCCAATAGGTTTGGTCTTTTTGATACCAAACGTTGATCCCAGCTCAACGATTCTTCCGGCTGATATGTTAATGAACAGAAGAAGTGAAGATGTGGTTGAAACTGACAAGATAGAGATGACTGCTCTGTTAAATAATGAAGCTTGATCCAGATTCTTAGACAAACCTATCAAGTGGATTTCACTTAGATGTATTTGTTTGTTCATCTGTTTTAGATAATTTTTCTTCCTTGCAGAATATCATTAAAGCATTGTTTCTTACATTTCTCTGTACTGATACAGACACACATATATATGTGACTGACTAGTTGAAAATTTCAAATTGGCTTTGCCAAAAGAGATGATTGGCTTTCATGATATGAAGGGAACACACACTCATCAGATACCGCAGTTTTCTCCTGCAATATCGAGCTTCTCTTGTTTGGTATCATAAAAGACTTTGGTTTTTCTGTTGGTAATTTTCAATGATACCAACTTCGTTTTCATACGACAGACTTGCCAAGGCCAAGCAGACTAGAGATGCGTCCGGGTTGACATAGTAGAACACACCGTTGACATCCAATGCGTCCGGGTTGACATAGTAGAACACACCGTTGACATCCACTTCGAGCACGACATTACCTTGGAAGATCATTTTGATAGTGGGAATGCTAACATCTTGATAACTTGTGAGGTTAAAGCAAGTGTCTAAGATTGAGTAACCAGAAACTGAAGAAAACCCAGTAAACTGTTTTAGAAACTTTGTCTTCACAGCTTTGTAAATAAAGTTGTTTCGATAACTCAGCATAAACCTATATCTCAATCAATTCAATAACTCAGCATAAACCTATATCTCAATCAATCAACCTATATCTCAATCAATTCGATAACTCATCATAAACCTATAATGCCAAACAGTGCATTGAATAAAGAGTCAAGTAATAAATAAGACCTTCAGTCTCGACAGGGACACGGAGCGCGTTAATGCCTGGACCAAACAGCTCTGCGTTGTCAAACATAACTGTCCACTCGGCCGCATTAAGTCGCCTGATAAGAGCATTCCCGAGTATGGTGACAACAGGGGGAGGTAATCTTGCAACGTTTTCGGTTAGGCTGGCAACAGGAGGAAAAAGAACACGATCCGCCATCTTCAACTAAAACATCATAAAGGCCGACTGCCTTCCTAGTGTTGAAAAACACACATACGCCACGACTTTAAAAATTATATTAAAGCGTGCACAAAAAATGTGCATGGCAATCTAACTAGTTACTTAAAAACAAAATCTTTGATATTTTTTTTAAAAAAAAATAAATATATATATATATATATATATATATATATATATATATATAATAATATATATATATATATATATATAATAAATGAATAATATGCAAAACAAAATTACCTAAAATATCGTTAGAAGATCATGTGACATAATTTTTTTTTTAAAGATATTTCTCAGACAAATAATATTAATATTGTATGATTCTAAAATTGCCTAAACTATCATGTTGGGCATATGGATCACTATTGAGTGTATTCATATTTATCCTTTAAACAAATAAAGGATACTCTAATTTATTATACTATAGTATTTCAATGAAACATTGATGAAAACATAACAATACTAATAAACTGTTAACATGTTTCTAATAGAAATATATTCCTTAACATGTATATTGTCAAGATATTCAATTGATGCTGAAATTGTTTCTGATAAATTAATTTTAAAATCTTAAAAATTGGTGAGATTTATTTATTCTAAAATGGAATTTCATTAAATATTACAATTTAAAAAATAAATAACATTTTAAAAAAAATCAGTTGAAAATCAACACAATACTGATTCAACATATATTGACAACTCATAAATAAAAAAACTATAATTTATTTTAAACTAGTAATTTCATTTTGTAGCACGGTTTAGAACCTAACAACACCGTGAATAGATTTTTGTAATTTTTATTTAAAAATATTATCATGCTCAAATGTAAATATATTTGAAATGTCACAATATAGAGATGACTGCTCTCTTAAGTAATGAAGCCTGATCCAGATTCTTAGACAAACCTTTTAAGGGGATCTCACTTAGATGTATTTGTTTGTTCATCTGCTTTAGATAATTTTTCTTCCTTGCAGAAGATCATTAAAGCATTGCTTCTAACATTTCTCTATATACTGATACAGACACATATATATATGATTGACTAGTTGAAGAATTCAAATTGGCTTTGCCAAAAGAGATGATTGGCTTTCATGATATGAAGGGAACACACAGTCATCAGATACCGCATTTTTCTCTTGCAATACCAAGCTTCTCTTGTTTGGTATCATATATTTACTCTCTTGTTTTTCTGCTGGTAGTTTCCAATGATACCAACTTCGTTTTCATATGATAGACTTGCCAAGGCCAAGCATACTAGAGATGCGTCCGGGTTGACATAGTAGAACACACCGTTGACATCCACTGCGAGCACAGCATTACCTTGGAAGATCATCTTGATAGTGGGAATGCTAACATCTTGATAACTTGTGAGGTTAAAGCAAGTGTCTAAGATTGAGTAACCAGGAACCAAAGGAAACCCAGTAAACTGTTTCAGAAACTCTGTCTTCACAGCTTTGTAAATAGAAGGTGGCAGTCTCGTGATAACCGTTCCTGAATCAATTATAATCCCTCTACCAAAGCTTGGAGATTCCAGCTCCACGCCACCAACGCTAGCACCGGTGAGGTTAAGAATGTAAAAGGAGCGAAGCTGAGGGTTTTGTACTAGTGGAGTGTAGGAGACTGAAGTTGAGTTATTGTCACCGAAAGACAATGAGCCAGAAGCTCCATCTTCTAGAGAAGGTAGACAGTATGAGAAAAATCCGTTGAAAGTTTTCATTGTTTGGTAGATTAGAGAAACAGAGCTTCTTCCCAAACCCATTAGACCAGAAGCTCCTCCAAACAGACCTTTGTTGTTTCTGCCACAACCAAAGACAAAGTTTTCGACTTTCGTGTCACCTAACTGGATACTCTCACTTCCCAAGTCTCCTCGAGTGTATGATCCATCCCCATAGCTGACGATGTAGTCACAAGTTGTCTTTTCGAGACCGTTGCTGCCTCCTCCACAACGCCCCTGGTTACTGGTAGCTGCTACAAGATCCTGACAAGTGGATGAGTTGCAGAAGACTGTCTTGTAAGAAGATGAGACTGATGGGTCATACAGAGGACCTTGTTGGTTGTAACATGACTTGCAAGGCTGGCACTGGACCCAAGTCAAGTCACTCCCTGTGTCAACGATCAAAGTCATGTTTTTCCCTCCTAGTTCAACTGTGACAATGTAATTCAGAGTCTCAAGTTTCACCCCTGAGGTTAGTGGAATCTGAGTTTCAGAAATGGAGTCTGTGGTGCTTGAGGCTTTGATTCTGAGTTGAAGTGATTGGACTCGAATGTTGTCAAGAGTTAAGGCTCTTCTCAGCTTCTTACCCCAATCTATAGTCTTTCCTGAGCAAAGTCCCCTGTGTTTCATCCCCAGTGTAGTGGATGATGATTCTCTTCCTTTTACTAAGTTCTCAAAACAAAACCATCAGTTTCTTCTATAAATACTAACGTAAACAGAGTAAAGAGAGGATATCGTAAACAGAGTTTCTAAAGGCAACAGAACAGAGTTTATACGCAAAAGATACAAACATTTATGTTAGATGAGGAAAGAATCTCAAGATTCCATAGATACATTAGTAAAAATCCCAATTGAAAGAAAAGGGAGCTAGCTACAAAAGTAGTGTAAAGATAATGACTTTAGTTAGATGTTTAAACAAAGCTAGATGCTTTTGCTAATCTAAAACCCCATAAATCACGCCATTAAATATTAAACTAAAGCAAAGAAACAGTGTATATCTTATATATCTTTTTCTATGGTTTGGTGAACGTTTGAGATGGAAAACAAACTCACCAAGATTGTGAGAGAAACATGAACTAGAAGGTTCGTTTGATGTCTTGGGAGACCAAATATTGTTGTGTACACTGAGAATCTTCTTCTCGTGGGCGCTTTGAACAACAACAACACACAGCAGAAGAAGAACAAGAAGGAAGGGAGCAAGTGAAAGATTCAATGGCAGAAAAGCTGCTTTCTTCGACATTTTCGTTAGAGGGATTCTCTCTTTGCAGAGAGAAAATAAGAGGAGAGAGAGGAGGAGGAATAGAGAGATTCTTGGGAAGTTTGGAGGTAGTGAAGAGAACAAAAGAGGAAGGGCTGGCGAGAAGTGGCAAAGGAACAAAAATAAAAAAGAGAGTTAGGACCCCACTTTGTGCATGAGAAAATTATTGGGGATTCACGTGAGTTACTGCAGTTTCATTACCTAATTATTACCAAATTTTATTTACAGTAAAAAAAAAAAAAAAAAAAAAATTTATTTACAGTGTTGTGTGGGTGGTGGTGCTACTTCTGTTAGTTCCTACAATGTTGGCCGCTAGTGCAAGCTGAGGATTTTCATATTTTCTCAAATGTTTTCACCTTAATGTTAGTAACATAATCCACCAACCAACCATATTCTTATATACAGAATCTGAGGCTATGACACATTCAGTCGATTCAAGATTAATTATTATGTGTTTTCAGGCAAGTTTTATTTACTCCCTATAGTATCAATTATTAAAGTTTTAGTGTGTAATATATGTCCTCCCATTGTTTTACCTAAATAATCTTATTCTATACATTTAAAAAAATACAAAAACTTAGTTAAAATTGTTAAATGTATATCTTTTATTACCAAATCTCAGGTCGTCACACGCAGGGCCGTCTCAAACCCTTCCTAGACCCTGTTCAAAAAAAAAAATAAGGCCCTTTTTAATAACCTAAAATAATTTATATGCTTTTTCTGATAAAATATTGCTATAACATAAAGTAACTATACCAATCTGTTTTTTTCATCTGAATAATGCCAATCTTCTAGCTTTTTTTGATGCAAAGTCATCGACCAAATCATCAAACTTGATCTTTTCCAAAATATCATTTTCAATTGCAATCATCGCTAGCCCATTTAATCTTTCTTGTATCATTGTTGTCCGCAGATATGACTTCAACAATTTTAGTTTCGAAAAACTTCTCTCTGCAGATGCAACAGTTACAGGAATAGTTAGTAAAATTCTATAGGCAATAATAGCACTTGGAAAAGAATTAGCACGCAGCAAATAATTCAAAATGTCAATAGGATATATTATCTCTTTTGGCATAACTTCTCTAAGTAATTTTAATTCCATAAACAAATCATCTCCACTAACGTCAAAATTCTCACCTTTTCTAAAAGCATTTGCAAAACTACTACAATAATTATTTAAAGTCATATCATCTAAAGAAAACCATTTTTCGGGGTTAAATAAAAAACCAAAAACCTTTTCATACTCCTGATATTGTTCAAACCTTTTAGTAAGTGAAGTAATTGCTTGATCAACTATGCATAAAAAGTAATCAATCCTAAATAATTCCTCACTAGATTGTGGTTATATATTTCTCTCCTATTCATAATCACTAATTAATAGTAATTTCCTAAACAAAATCAAATTAAAATACTAACTTTCTAAACTTACATCGGATATCACCAACAGCTATTTTTTACTTTCCAAAATATATAATTGATATAAATGCTAGTTAACTCCTAACTTAATGCATTTTTGTTAGTTATGTTAACAAAATCGAATTTTTAATTATATGTATATTTATTGCTTAGTAAATACGAAAATTAAAATTAAATATAGCTATAGGTTTTTTTTATAAATAATATGATATTATATTTATAAGTATTATTAAAACAAGAAAAATTATGGACCCTCTAAAATTTTGGACCCTGTTCGACCGCTCCACTTGCACGTGCAAAAAGACGGCCCTGGTCACACGACACCCTTTGTTCACGTTAATAAGTCGGTCATGTAACATTCAGGATCGGTCATGGACCAAGACGGATGAAACACTAATCTCAAGCCTTCAGTTTTTTTTTTTTTTAAATTACATATAAATAGATTCTAAAAAGAAAAGGGCTCTAAATTATTAAAATCATTCTTGAACCTTCTATACCCTGATAACATTATTTATTCGATAATGAAACTACTATAAACACTAACTAAGGTCTAAGGTCATTGGCAAATGAAATGACAATGAAAGCATGCGTTGTTTTCATCGTAACAAACGCTTCTGATTGGTACTAAACAAATTAAAAAAAAAACAGAAGAAAAGACCACTCAACCTCGCAGTGAAAGGGAATCTAATTGTCGTGATAGTAACTAAACTATTGATGGAGGTTGAATAGCTATGAGTGTGTCTTGGACACTGCAAACTTCTATACTATAATCAAACAACTTGATTGCTGATGTCTAATCTATTTATTCGACTAAAACAAAACAAAAAGCAAAATGATTAATCCTGCTTCTGAATTGAAAGAAGACATGCCTTGTGATCGCGCACGGTTTTATTCTACAGCAACTTTCTAAGTAGGGCACGCTGATACATGATTCCCGTTTGCTCTGTGTTTGCCACTGAAGTGTAAAATACTGAATAATGAATAGTAATTAGTAAAAAGTAAGCAAAAGAAAAATTAAATCAATCTCAGGTTGGATCCAGCTTAACATTTTGACTTTCGATAAGACATCTGATTAATCCAACCAAGTCATTTGCTTTATTTAACAAAAAAAAACACAGTAATTATCAAGTTTGTTTTCCTCAACAAACTTGGAATTAATTAACTAACGAACCTGGTCCGTTTGTTGTTCTCCATCTAACGGTTAATATCAGTGAGCGTAATTTACATTACCATGCACCTCGTCTCACTGAATCAGACCCTTACGCTTTTGGTTTCATGTTTTTACCTTTGTAACGGCGAATCGAATCTACGTGTGCGCGAAAAAGCTGAAACCTTTCACGGGGAAATCTAGAAAGAGAGACAACGAGAGACGGATTACGAATGATAGATCCGCAATCAGACAAGAACCCTCCACTCTTTCCGATACTCGAAACCATAAAAAGACTAGATTTTTAGGTAATAATGGAATCGGAGCTAAAGGATATGAATTCGAATCCACCGTCGAGCAAAGAGGAACGCCCCTTGCTCAAATCAGAATCCGATGTAACCGCCGCCATTGAAGAGCTCGACAAAAAGTTCGCGCCTTACGCGAGGACGGATTTGTACGGGACGATGGGTTTGGGTCCCTTTCCGGCGGCGGAGAAAGTCAAGCTGGCGGTGGCGATGGTGACGCTCGTTCCTGTTCGGTTTGTTCTGGCGATGAGCATACTGGTTCTGTATTACTTGGTGTGTAGGGTGTTTACTCTGTTCTCGTCTCCGTACCGTGGAGCAGAGGAGGAAGAGGAAGAAGGCGGAGGGGTTGTTCAGGAAGATTATGCTCATATGGGTGGATGGAGACGGACTGTGATCGTGGGGAGTGGGAGGTTTCTCTCTAGAGTTTTGCTTTTCGTTTTTGGGTTTTATTGGATTCCTGAGAGCTGTCCGGATCCTGAAACCACTTCTTCTTCTGAGGTATAAAGCTACGTTTTTTAACCTTATAAGTGTGTGAGGAACCTTAAAGTGTCAGACTTTGTTGTAATGTAAGAAGAGACATTTATTGGTTAGGATTCTAGACTTGTACTGACAATGTTGGCTCAAAGGAGGGGTTTTGGTTGTTGTACACTTTATTAGTATCTGGGGACCTCTTTTTTTTTTTTTTTTTTTGCTGATATTGATTCATGGTTTTGTTCTCACTGATGGTTTGGCGTTTGTTTTTTTCGTTCTCTTAATTTGTTATGCCATTTGCTATGGATTTTACAGGAAGATGATAAGGAGGAACCTGAAAGACCTGGAGTGATTGTGTCTAATCACGTTTCCTACCTTGACATTTTGTATCATATGTCTGCTTCTTTCCCAAGCTTTGTTGCCAAGGTTAGTTGGTAGAATCTTGCTATATATAGTACTGCTTCTGTTAAGTTACTTTCCGAAGTTCACATTTTTAATTATCTTTTTTTTTTCTGGCAATGACATTTGCATTTATTTTTTTTGCTTATGAAGAGATCAGTGGGCAAACTTCCTCTTGTTGGCCTCATCAGGTTAGTTATGAATACATTATTTGTAGCTCATCAACATATCAAATGCCCTAGTTTCTTTTATTTGTGTGTATGCATCATCTCAAACTTGGTTATACTACTATCTTTTTCTTTTCTGGCAGCAAATGTCTTGGTTGCGTCTATGTTCAGCGAGAAGCAAAATCACCTGATTTCAAGGGTGTATCTGGTATGTGTTTTTTTTTAGAAGAATAATATCTCTTAACCTTTCTCAGCATAGTGTCAGTAACTAGTGTATGCTTGTTCAGTACCCTGTGTTATCAACCTATGTATCTAACCGCTGTTTAAATTATCTTTTACAGGCACAGTAAATGAAAGAGTTCGAGAAGCTCATAGGAATAAATCTGCTCCAACTATTATGCTTTTTCCAGGTTCAGTTTTACTCTCCCTTCATACACTGATTTATCAAACCAATCCATCACTTATCCTTAAAAAAAAGAAAACTGTGGTTTGGTCTCGCTGCAGAAGGAACAACCACCAACGGAGACTACTTGCTGACATTCAAGACAGGTGCATTTTTGGCAGGAACTCCTGTTCTTCCTGTTATTTTAAAATACCCCTACGAGCGTTTCAGTGTGGCATGGGATACAATATCCGGTGTGAGTGTTTCTTTTTTTTTATTTATTTTTAACAAACTCGCCTGCCGTTCTCTCAGAAGTTTTGGCTTTGAAAAAAAAAAAAAACATTGTTTCTTGTTTATCCAGGCACGTCACGTGCTCTTCCTTCTCTGTCAATTTGTAAACCACTTGGAGGTGATACGGTTACCTGTATACTACCCGTCACAAGAAGAGAAGGATAATCCCAAACTCTATGCTAGCAATGTCCGGAGACTAATGGCCAGCGAGGTATTTGCTTCTAGAGACATGTCTAATGCATTTTGGCTTGTGTGTTGTTATCGTTTTACCAACTCTTGTCTCTGCATTACTCTTGTTGCTTTGCAGGGTAACATGATACTGTCGGATTTGGGACTTGGAGACAAAAGGATATATCACGCGACCCTCAATGGTAATCTTAGTCAACTCCGTGTTTTCCATCAGAAAGAAGAATGATAATTTTTTTACTGGCTTTGACAGTATCTGTATTTGTAGTAAGTCATTTACCAAAGAATAATAAAACCATGACCATGACTGAATAATGAATGGATCTGTGAGAATAATAAAACAAAAGTTTGGTTACACAACTTGAGCTTTCTTTGTGGTGTCTTTTATTAACTACAGTATCTGTGTTATAGTTGTTATCAAATAAATTCAGAAATAAAAAAAGAAGCTGTGGGTGGGATGGAACATGTAAATAAATCTGAAGCAAATCTCTTTCGTGTTGGTGCAGGTTTGTTTTGCAAAAGCTAATACTGATGGACACTCGAAAATTCGTGGTCCGTAGATTTCATTTATTCATAGGACACAAGGATTACACTTTTTAACACCACATCAGTTTATATACACCACAAAACCATATTTATCTACATTTGTTATTCTTTTTTTTTTTTTGGCCTCTGTCTCCTGCTGAAGCAAGTTTAGATACACACATATACACACACACACGCCAGGTTCAGATCTTGTAGAGAACTTGACTTGGAATATATATAATGTTGATTTGTTCTAACAGGAGGAAACAACAGTAGCTTAAACCAGATAAAATAGATTGGTAGTAAAGCTTCTTCCTTTCCTTACGTCTTATGGACAAATGAATAAAACAAACAAAACAGAGCTAATATTATAGGTAGACGTACTTTATATATGACACCATGCTAGAGCTAGGGTTCTTCTGGTACTTCTTCGTCTTCATCTTGGTGTATCATGTTGACAAGCATATCGACTTGCTCTTTCAACATTGTGTTCTCTCTTTCAATCTCTGTTCTCTTGCTTCTCTCTTGTAGCAGCTGAAGTTGCAGATGCTCTAAGCAACGCGAGTCCTCTTCTAGCTGCTCGTTTAACCCATCTATCTCTCGATCCTGTCCCCACAATCCTCTTTTAAATCAAACAAAACTTTCCAACAAAGAAACACACAATCAGAATGGTTTACCTTTCTGTTCATTTCTTGGACAGCGATTCTACGCATGCTCTCAACCACATCAACATTCACCAGCTTCCTCTTCTTACCGATCAACCAGCCTTTCGGGTAGTTTGCAGACTCGAAATCTGGGGGCGGCAAGAGCGAATCAGCATCAGTTGGTCGCTTTCCGTTCAAGTTTGTAGTAATAGGTTCAAGTGGCTCAAACAGAGCTTTTCTTTTCTCGGACAGAACAGGTGGAGTTGTGGTTTCCATTTTTGTTGTTGTTGTTGTTGACTCATCCTTCTCTGGTGTGACCTCCATAGCAGCAGCCTCCAGTGCTTTGTCTGAGTTCGCAGATGCTGCAAAAACAAAGTTGTTAATTCCTTTGGAGCTTCCATAAAGCCTGTGTTCATATTCAAAGCTGAAGACTACTAATCGAAGATACTTCTCTGAACAAAAGAGACTTTTGATGAAACAGTTCACATAGAGAGAGAGAGAGAGCTAAATATGAAAGAAAATGAAAGGACAGAGAAAACAAGAAACAGAGAGAGAGAGATGGAAGAACCTGATCTTTTCCTTGATTTCCACGCGATCTTGGTGGTAGAGACAGGGAAAAACCCGCCGACAAAACCATCACCAACAGGCTTCTTCTTTTTCATATTGTCTCCTGCAAATCCAGCACCGTTCTCCATTGTAATCTGCAAAAAAGTTTCCTAGAAATGAAAAAGACACAAGAAGATTTTGGAGAAAGAGTAGTTGAAGTATAAAAAGAGAAATAAGATAGCGTACGAGAGAGGAGAGAGAGAGAGAGAGAGAGAGAGAGAGAGAGAGAGAGAGCTGTTGGATTTTCAGTTGAACGGTAATGATTTGGCGTTTCGATTACGACTACGAAAGGCTTTTGCTTTGATCTTCAGACTCTCTGTGTCATGTTTTTTTCTTTTTCAGAGATAAGAAGCGGACAATAGTTGTCTGATCGTTTTCTTCTGCGGGACATAACTTTATTTTCTTATAATATTACTATTATTTTACAAAACTTTATTTATTATATAAATAATATTTTGTGTGAAATATATCAAACTTTTATAATTTGTAATTAAAATATCTAAAATTTATTAAGTCTTATTTATTAATTCAATTTTAACTGGTAATTATTATTGACATGTATTTATAAAACAAAACTTAAAGAGTATATTTGATGTTGATTTTTTAAAGTAAAATCTTTATATACTAAAGCACAAGTTGCATGTCCAAACAAAAACTGCTGTGCGGAAAAGAAAATTAAAAACAATTAAATAACAATTGACATGTGGAAAATATTTTAAAAGAAAAATTTATACTAATTAGCAAACTGATAAGTGGTTAATACTTCCACGAACCAGGCCACGATCTTTATGTATTACTTTCTTGGCCCTTTTAAGAAATAACCATCAAAAACCACTCCATCAATATTAAAACATGAGACTGTAGAACAGAGACTGGGGAATTGATATAGAAGAATCTTTTGGAATGACAAGACTGAATCTATTTTTTACTTGGTAAATGAATAGTGAATTATTTTGCATTTCTATTTTATCGTCAGAAACTTTTAATGATTTTGGAGTTGCGATGAAATTTTTTCTTATGTATGGTTGGCTCTGTTTCACTTGACGACGGGGTACGAGAAGAAAAACGAGGATTGATGATCGATTTCAGGTATTTTCTTAACTTTTTATCTGTTTATAATTAGAGTTCATTTTGTAGAGCTTTTTTAGCCCCACAAATCAATCTTACGTGCACCCATTATGGAATTTAATGCAAACAAACTGTTTAGTCAAGACCAAACCAGAAGAACCAACTAGAGATTGAAGAAAAGCACCAACGAATGCTTATCAGTTTGTTTGCTAATAACTCTCTGACTCTTTTATGACTGAAATCATAATTTCCTTCATGTTTCCTTTTTATAAACCTTATTTTCCTTTTAAAAAAACTTATTCTCCTCAGATCATAAATCCTATTTATATTTTTTTTTTTGTTTTTTTAGATATTGGCTAAATCTACATAATTTTTTGGGTGTTAAAAAATCTAAACACATTTTTTGGGGGTATAAAAAATCTACATATTTCCGGTAAACCTAATAAATTAGGTCAATTCTGTTCTTAAAGTGGACTAATTTAGTTTTCAATTTGCTGATACATGATTATTTATTGTGGTCGTGGTAATTCAAGGAAGGGAAGTAAGAAGCTTACCGTAAATCACATTTACAAGTCCCAATTCAACTTCAGAAGCACCACAAGAAAAAGAAAATGTGGTGATAACAAGAAGATAGAAAATGGGACTTAAGAAACTCATGTGGTACAAAAAGTGAGAAGGACTCATGACTACTTCTAGATCAAGATCTAACTTCAGGTTAGTCTTTCATACATACGTTTTTCTACATTTTCTCAGAAACAAAAACTTTTGAATATATATAGCATTGAAAATAAAAAACAAATATGCAAAATGAGGAAACAAACAAAAAAAATAAAAAATATATATATATATATATAAGAGAAGAGCTAAATACACGTTGATTATCTATGAAAGTAAAGTTAATTGGACTTGTGCTATAGCGATCAGCATTTTACATGCATTTTGAATCCATATTGAGCTGTTAGCTAGAAGTTATAAACATCAAAAAGGAAATTTAACTATATAACATCAGTTTGTAATATATATGTTACTAGGGTCAGCCCGCCCTACGGGCGAGATATATTTTATTTTTGTGATCTAGATTATTACTTTTTGTATGATTTTGTGGTTTTTGTTCTGTTTTTTCATTTGCAAGAAATATGTATGATTATAAAATTAAGTTCCATCTAAAATAATTATAAAATTATATATTTTTATTGTAGTTAAATCTATTATTTTAGATATTAGTTGGATTAGTCGAATCACTCATGTTGTGAGTATATTAAGTTACATTTATTCTTTCAAATTCAAACTAAAGTATAATTATTTTATTATAATTATGTGGGTTTTTTAATAAAAAAATTAAAAATAAAGCGATGATCAATAGAAAATCACATACATAAGTAACTAATAAATTTGTCAAACCTCATAAACAAATATAAATATTTACAATAATTAAAATATTTTATAAATTCTAAATAATTTTATGTCTTAGATTTATTAAATATTAAACTGAAATTTATTTTAAATAAACTTAAAAATGATAATTAAGAATTTTTTGCTATATTGATTATAGTTGTATTAAGTTCCTCAAACATAAAAACATAAAATTTAAAAGAATATTTAATATTAAGAGAGCAAAAAATTTAATAATGATAAAATATAATATATTTTTCTAGTTAAAATATATAGTGTTAAGTTATTTTAAATATTTTGTAATTATTTGATCAAAAATGTTTATTGTTAATTGTTGTTAATATCTCTTTAGAATAAGCAATTTAAAAAAATTGTGAACTTGTAAATTTGGAATATTCTATTTTGTGAACTTTCTTTTTTAATGAATCTATCTTATTAAAGGTGAAGTACAAATTCGGTGCGTTTGGATACTTGGATAAGATTAATAAAAAAATTTGGTGTGTTTGGTTATAGCTATAAAAATGGAGTGTTTGGAAACTTGAATAGTAGTATCTATTAATTGTGTTTCCATATTTCACTTAGTTTAACATTTTAATTAATTATATTACCTTAATAATAAATTACATCATTAATTATATTACCATAATAATAATAGTGCATATTTTTATTTATTAGTTAATCAATATTAACTTTGTGCCAATTATAAAATCAAAAATGCTAAATAATTAGGTTTTACATATGATTAAACATTTGGTTTATTTTATTTTACTAAAATATTTTTATTTTAGTTACAATCGGTGGAAAATTACGTACCCAAAAACATAGTTCAAAAATATGTTTTGTGAATAAAATAATAACTTAAATCAAAATACTTAAAATGTCCTACATTTATTGTCACTTAATTTTCCACTCCATATAATTATTTTACTTGATAAAAAAACTCTTTCTATTTCACTTAATTTAGCAAAACACATAAAACAGTTTTTTATTAATTTATATAATCATTTAGACATGAACATTATCTGTCTATTTAGGTACATGTTGTTCTTTTCAGGTATCTTTTTTTTTTGGTAACCAAGTCCCGCTTGAATATTATAAACTTATGTGTGGATTTTGAGTTGGATCATTCTAGATCTGGATGAATTCGGTTCTGATGTATAGGAACCTAAAAATATCTAAATAACCAATGTATCTAAAACGGGTTCGGATATTTGTAACAAAAATAACCATATAACCTGATTTGGTCCAGATCTTTTGAGTATCGTTAGTTACCAGATCTTTTGAATATCGATGTATAAAAATATATTTCACGGGCCAATTTAACAAAATATTAATTGGTTCAGTTGAAATAAATATATTTTAAAAAATTATATGAACTGAAAAAATCACTATAAGAGTACTTACATTTGGATTCAAATCATTTTTTTAATAACAAACTACACAAATATGTTGATTTGTATACAAATTTAAATTACAATGTAAATATTTAATTAAACACAATTAATACAGAAATATGTCACATTGTTTAAACAAAATATCAAAGTAAACAGTTGCGTTCTAAAATCATTTATTTTAACAACAAGCCAAATAAATATGTTGATTGAAGAAAGAATAAAATAAAGCCAGATAAATACATAGTTTACCAGAGACACTCGATATGTCAAATTTATTATAAAGAAATTTTTACTAAGATAAATACATTCAATAATTACAAACAAATAATATATTTCATAAAAGTAGAAAATAATATCCGCGCTTCGATATGTTGATTGGAGAGGGAATAAAACAAAGTCAGAGAAACACATAGTTTACCAGAGACACTATGTGTGTCAAATTTATTATAAAGAAAATTTTACTAAAATAAATATGTTCAATAATTACAAACAAATAATATATTTCATAAAAGTAAAAAATAATACCCGCGCTTTCGAAGCGCGGGTCAAAATCTAGTTCATATTATATATACACATATTTTCGTTTTTAAATTTTTTTTTAAAACTTTATAATGTTCCTTTTTATTATATATGTTATTTAGAAACTTTTTAAAAGGAAACTAAAATAAAAAATTAAATAATACTCCTTATGTTTCTTTTATGTGATGTTTTAGAATATGTTTTTTGTTTCAGTTTATATGATGTTTTGAGACTTTTGAGACAAAACTATTAAAGTAATACTTAGACTATTAAAAAGTAATGTGTAGTTTTTGTCTTATGTAGTTAGAATAGTAATGATTAATTTTTTTTTATTTTTTTTTGCTGTAATCAAATGATTTTAGTGAAAGTATTTTTTTCTTAAATTGTGTAAGTACTAAAACATCAAATAAAAAAAAGAGGAAGTAGTATTTAAATATAATATTTTTAATTTATTAAAGATATCAGTGTAATCAACAAACGTGAGAATTAATGTGAATATGACACATAAGAAACTGGTTTCTAAAATAATAATATAAAAACTTTTTATTACACTACTAATCAGTTTTTTTTTAAAAGAACTACTAATCAGTTTGATAGTTAGTTTATAAAATGCATAATATATTTTTAAATAATCCAATATATTTTATAAAGATTCCAAAATTAAGTGATTTACATAATTACATTAAATACATAGTAGATGAAACAATAAGTTTAGATTGCGTAAGTGTGTTATAAAAAGCCCTCGAAGTGTATAGTTTTCGTATTAAAAATAGTGAAAAAAAGATTTAAAATTTGTTCGAAGGTTTCTATGGTAACATGTTTTTTGGTGGCATATTGCATGTTCGACTGGCCACATGGATATTCTAATTATTATTTTTATCATATGGCTTTCATAGATATTAATTTATCTACTTTTTCTTGTTTTAATTATTTTATTGTAAGTTTAATACTTGGTAAAGACACAACAAAATATAATGGATTTGATACATATATTCTTTATACATTTTTACTCTTTACGCCGTTTTTTGGCCAACACATAGTTTTGTTTTGTATAAAATGAATTTTACTACCTACACTGCTATAATTATAATTTTACCTTCATGAAATATGAGTAGAAAATGCTAAAAATAAAGTTGCATCCAACCAACCAAAGAATCGTTAGAAGCATCAAAAAGAATGTTATTATAAAGAGATGTGGTGTAAAAGGAAATCAAAATTGATACATAATTATTTATCAGCTCTCTGCAGTTGCATCTACTGGCCTTCTCGGACAAAGCTTGATAGGTATTTTCTGCAAAATATGTTATTTGTTTCAACAAACTTTATACCACAGAAACATTCAAGAGATATTCTAATTTTACTCAGCGCTGTGTTTACCTTGCCAGGAGCTTTTTTAAAAGCAGCAACCATTTTTAACACAGACATTCTTTGGTAGTGGAGCAGACGTTCCATGCACTACTCTTATTAAAAAAACGGAAAGCCGGAGTCTGAGATGAGACTGGTGTTTACCGCACCACCATCCTTGGTAGGATAGTCATGTCCACTAAAGCCACCTGTTCGCAAACTTTATATACCTTCTTATATTAAAGAGTCTAATATCTGAAACAACGAAAAGAGCAAAATGCATTATAAAAGAACAAACATGTCCTAAGAAGAATCACAACTACTTCAGAACATAGATTAAACTACTGACACCTAAAACAATAAAAAGGTAAGATGATTTCGAGAGTAGGGATTCCCACCTTTTATACTCGAACTTTCACCGCTTTGCAAGATCGAATTTCGCATTGAATGTAGATCGTGGAGAATTGATTTAAGGAAGACTTTAAGAAGATGAATCTGTAACTGTTAAATTTCTAGATCGGTAGGAAGAAGATAAAGCAACTGAATCGAAACCCTAGGGTCTGATCCTATATGACGACGGCTGAGAAAGAAACGGGTCCATCGAACCCTTACGATTGTTTGTGACAAAAAAATTGTGAAAAAAGAAAAGAACCCTTGCGATTGAAAACGTAGCGTTTCGAACATAATGACTTATTGTTTATCAGATGGGCTTTCCAAAGGCAAACATAGACACCGTGCAAAATCAAAAGCCCAAACCTGATTTAATGAAACGCAAAGTTTCAAATAAGTGGACACGTGTCGAGACGACGGACGCTGAATTTCTGACGTGGACGCTTACGTGTCGCCTGGAGAGAACAAACCATGTTTTATAGTAATAGATAATTATAAGGATAAGATAATAATAATGTCTGGCCCGTGCTTAGCACGGGAGATAACACTAGTTTTAATATAAAACGAAATGTTTATGCTTCAGAAGAGGATTATTAGTGAATGGGCCTAATCTACCAAATTTAAGACCCAACGAGTACGACGGTTACGGCCCAAAACGAGAATAACAATTAAAGAAAGTCCTCTCTATAAAGACCAAAAATCCCGCCTCTCGAAAAACAAAACCTAGCGCAGCAGTGGCCATGGACGAATCCGTGATCAAAGTAATTATTCCTCGATCCTTATCATCGCTTTCTGTTTCTCGAATTAGTTGTTTCTTGGTAGCTGATTAGATCTTATTTACTTTAGGGTGTAGAAGGTCTGGAATTGAACGGTAGTGATGCAGCGATTCGAAAAAGCAGCAGGTTCGCCTAGCTCTTTTTTTTTTTGAGATTTGTATATCTAATTAGATGGATAATTAATTAATTAATATCCTTTTGCAATATATATAGAATTAGCAGGATGTCGGTTGAGGGATACGACACCTCCTCTCCTAGGGAGGATGTTGAAGAGGCCCTGAGAAAACACTTCGCATCACGTGAAATAAAGCTAATACATGCTTCTGCTCCCCAAGTTGACGACGATCGTCTTACTATTCTCTGCAGGTTTGTGACTTTTTCCTCCTCCGGCTTGCTTGATCGCTCTGCTCTGCTTATTGTATACTAAAATTTGTTTTTTTTTGTTGTTTAATAGATACGCGTTAATCTATCTAAACGAAGAAGATGAAGAAAAGGCGTTGAAGTTTGATGGAAGTGACATGGGAGGACGTATTTTACGAGTTGCGGTTTACCCCTTTGACAGCAATCACCTTGAGCATTTCTTTGCTCCTACCAAAGCACAAGACAAATACCTAGAGCGCACGTAAATTGATTTTCTTATTTCCCTTTTCTTATTTTTTTTATTAATGAAGAAGAATTGTATCCCTCCTATTGATAACATAATAATATGATGTCTTGCTATTTTAGGTTGTTTGTTACAGGATTTGATCCTTCCCTTACTAAGGATGATACCAGGGTGATGGTACGTAGGCTTTTTGGATCCAGTTGTGCTGTTTTGAGGAAAGGGCGTGTTTTGGTTAATCTCCGTGGACAAGATGCTATTGACAAGGCTCTGCAACTTAGCGGAGATTCTGTGGGAGGCTTTACTATTGTAGTTAATGATATCCGCCCAATAAAAAAGCCGCGCCGCGATGGCGTATCTCGTGCAAGTACGTTAGCTTCTTCTTTTTTTTTTTTTTATGAGAAAACAAAGTGTAAAACCATTCCTTCATTCGTATCTTTGTTTGTTTTTTTCAGCTATCTCGGCTATGGTTGAGAGATATAACGCAGCTAAGGCTGAGAAAGATAAAGCAATCCCATGTGAGGGAAATCAGGAGACGATCATGACTACGGACTAGAAATCTCTCTCTCTCTCTCAAATGCTGTCTCGTGTTATTTATTAACTTGTCTTGCAATGCCACCTCCTTCTTTTCTCTTTTCTGGATGTTGAATGTTATGTTTTGTCTCGACTTTGAATATGTTTTTATGCGTGTGTGTGTTCTGTTTATTATGATAAAACTCTGTAATAACACTGACAAACTTTCTTTGTCCAATCAAGTTTTTTTAACTTTAAAAAAAACTAAGGTTGACGTATGTTCCAAAAAATGGAATTTTAATTCAGGGCCTCGGTTCCCTTGTCCACCGAATCCAGTTGATCATGCCAATCTATCTCATTCTTAAAAAGTTAACATTTACTTTCACACTTGGTCTGTGAGAATAGATATCAATCAAGTGCCTGCAGGGAATTCATGTCTCTCAGTCCATCTCAAAAGTCTCATCCCAAGTGCCTGAACTGAATTTATAAATTTATTAAAACATTAGGAATGCTAGAAAAGAGCAAATATTAATTGCATATCAAGAAAAACTTACTAATTATCAAAACATATAAAAAGACAAGTTCATCCTTCTTTGGCGAATCCAGAAACTAAGCAATTGTAGCAACAACAGCCATTAAAAGAAAAACATGAGCTAGCTGATGAAACCAATTGAATTAAAGAAAGCATCAGCGCAAGAAGAAACCCTATTTGACAAGACGTTGTAGCCCAATGGTTAGGACGGGTCCCCGCCTGCACCCAGGTAGGGGGTTCGATCCACGCCGGAGGGAACTACCTTGCAACGCTCTTGTCACCCACACGGATATGGGCCATGCTTTCGGCCCATTTGAAAAACTGGGAGGGGCGTCTATCCGTGGGCATTCCTTCCCCTTGGGGATTAGTCTGGGCCTTCTGGGCCTGGGATACCCCCAGGTTAAACAAAAAAAAAAAAAGAAGAAACCCTATTTGGAAAATGGACATAAAACGGCAACACATGTATTCTAACGTATATACCATGAAACCGACATTAACCAATTCTCAGATTATTTATGGACTTCTTTCCCTCTTCTCAGATTATTTTTCATGCATCCTTAATTAAACCGACATTAACCAATTCTAAACCGTGATTTTACATTCCACCGAATAGATCAAATAGAGGCTTTTACCATATAACTAGATGATGACCCGCGCTCTGGGTGAAAGTTTATAAAATATGTTTTATTTATATATTATAAGCAATACATATTTTATCATCAGTAATTTTTTTACATTTGATTAAGGATGGACATTTAGGTACCATTTTTCAGTTAGGTTATGTTTGGTTTGGATCTTTACGGATATAGTTTAAATTTTTGCAGGTTCAGATAATCCATTTATTAAAAAAAGATACAGTTCACATACTTTAAATTTCTCAGAAATCTAAAAATAAAAAATAATATATCATATAATTTTTAATAATGTGTGTCAATATATTTAAACTTAACATAAAAGTTGTTTTAACTTAAATATTTGGATAGAAAATCAATAGATATTTTAAGTATTTTTGGTATTTTAAGTATTAAGCTATTTTAAATATGTATTTATAACTATTTTATGTATTTCTAAGCATTTTGGATAATTTAAAAATATTTTATGTATTTTGTATACTCTTTTAGATATTAAAGTTAAAAATAATTAATATACTTAAGTGTATAAATCTGGTTCGAATATACTCAGATACCCGAAATATTTTGATTTGGATCAGGTTCGGTTCCGTTTCTCTAGACATCAAAATTTTAAACCCGTTCGGATATCTAACCAATTTGTTTAAAGTTTTGTACTACTTTTTCGGATTGGATTTGGTTCGGTTCTTTGGATTCGAAATTTTCACCCAACTCTATAATTCTTATTGTAGCAAAATTTTAAATGAAAGTGATGATGGTTAATATTGATTTTGGATATGTAACAAATTTTTAACCAAAAGACATTCTACTATGTACGTGACTCATTTAATTAATCATTAAAAAATTGTTCAAGACCCATTAAAGATAAACGACGGATTTAACTAAAAAACATTACCATTGATCACAAAATTTTCAGTGTGAAACCTTTACTATTTATAATCGTTTTAACGAATTCAAAATATAACATATAAGAATTTTTTATTATTATATGTTTAATGTGATTGTCTAATCTATTTTAATAATATAAAATTAAACAAAAAGTATGCATAATAAAAGTTGTTATCAAATATTTATTATTCATAATCATTAATTATGATGTATATGTTAATCATATTAGGTAATTTTGTAGCTTTTACTAAAGAATGAATAGAGAATATAGTTTATACACTACTAATTAATTTGATAGTTAATTTAATAAAACATATAATATATGTTTAATATATGTTTAAATGGGCCAATCTATTTCTCTAAAACTTCTGAAAATCATTCTTATAATGACACATGACTAAGAAAATATGTTGTAATGTTCCAAAATTAATATATAGGGATATTTTCTTATTTCAGCATAAAAAATAAAACAACTATTATGTTCATATGAACTTAATAAAAGAATTGTCCATATGAACTTTATAAATGAATGGTCTAGTTAAAAAGGACGTAAACATCATGCTAAAATTCTATAGAAATTTTGGTACCGTGAATTTTTTTTTTATGGTTGTTTAGTGGACCAATTAATAATATATGGTTTTGCTACTTTAGAACGATATGAAATTTGTAGCACTCAACTGTAAAAAGGTCAAATACTAACTTGAGAGTTTGTGAGCACACTTGAAACAATTAGAAAACGTGGGCCATAGGAAAAGGCCCAGAAAATCACGTGAAGGAACCAACGCAGCCCTTTGCACGAGATATCTTATAACTTACTGTTATATTAACGAATGGTCTGCAGTGGCATTTCTGTTATTATTCTAGTAAATTATGTCTTATTTAATAGAATGTCTGAAAATAGCTGTGGTGATGAAATCTCAGCACTAAATTCAATGTTACAACTTAAAAAATGCTCCTCAATTAATATATAGAGGATTCTCGTAAATTTTTACAGTTAATGTACTCGATTCGTAGAATATCCCGTGATTTTTTTTGTACTAAACTTTTTTTTTTTAACGCTGGATTGTATTATTAGCCTTCTAGGCAAAGAGTTCAAACAATGAGAACTATCAAAACAAAAGTGGAAAATGGATACACCAGTAGGGATCCAAAATAAACTAACACACATCTTGCGTATGGATAACTAAAGATTTTCATATTAAAACTCCATATTTGCTTTTGGAATAGTTGAATCTCAAGGGAGATAATCTTCGTATTAATCTAAAAACACCACGCTTCAGACGGAATTGAGAACGATTGTCATTCTCTTTTTAATACTCCAGTAGGAGCCACTGAGACAACTTGATATTGCTCTATTGATAATAATAGAGTCAAAGAGATTACCGTTCCATAGAATTTAATACTATTTTTTGAAGTAATCATAGCTTACAGCAAGAACTCCATCACCATCACATGAAAAACCATCAACGATTGTACTAAACTTTACTTGGTGCATTTTACGTTATGATTGGGAAGTAAATTACGTTATTAAGATTTTTAAAATGATTTATTATTTTATTGAGTAGGATCACACGTCTAATCCACAAAGTCTTATCCCGGCATAGTTCTCGCTTTAATTCAATTTGATTAAACAAAAGTTTATGACATGATTACTCTCTAGTTTTCACAATAGTCAAGGTAATAGTATAATCAATTGACCCATTGAGACGCGTTCAAAAATTTCGTCCTTTGATTAACTTTGGTAAAACAAAATTTGGAAGTTGCAGAGGAGCATATGCCACGAAGGAAGGCATCTTTCTTGAAGTTAGTGACTTTCTCGGAATTTGCGTCTTATTGTAGGTTTTACAAAAACTATTTTGGAATTATATTATCCCATGGGCTTACATGTATTAGGATAACTTCTATATTGGTATAATCTAAAGTTGGGCGTTTGGCTCACTGGATTTTATTCCATTCATCCCCACTACCCCGTATATTGTAACATCCCGAGTTGTGATATGTGAAAAGGCTTAAGAGAATTGATTTGGCTACCTATGTCACCAAAGTTGACTTACCTTTTCCGTCACACATCCGTTTAGAACTCCAGAGTTAAGCGTGCTTGGGCTGGAGTAGTGAAAGGATGGGTGACCTATCGGGAAGTGATTCGCGATACCGTGTAAGTGAGGTCAAAGTACGGGGAAAGGTCGGGTGGTGATTGCAGGGTCAGTAAACAATGATTTCGAGCCTTTGGGAAAAATTAACGACCGACCGTCGGATGGGATGGGGCCCACGGGCCGAGAGAGCGGGCGTGGGTGGCCCATTAGCCGTGGGCGGGTCAGGGTGTTACAAGTGGTATCAGAGCTGGTTAGCCGTCTCAGTTCTGACCTGAGAGGCGCCTTGAGACCTGTCGTGGGGCGCAACGAGGACGTTGCGTTCTTTGAGAGGGGGTGAATTGTAACATCTCGAGTTGTGATATGTGAAAAGGCTTAAGAGAATTGATTTGGCTACCTATGTCACCAAAGTTGACTTACCTTTCCGTCACACATCCGTTAGAACTCCAGAGTTAAGCGTGCTTGGGCTGGAGTAGTGACAGGATGGGTGACCTATCGGGAAGTGATTCGCGATACCGTGTAAGTGAGGTCAAAGTACGGGAAAGGTCGGGTGGTGATTGCAGGGTCAGTAAACAATGATTTCGAGCCTTTGGGAAAAATTAACGACCGACCGTCGGATGGGATGGGGCCCACGGGCCGAGAGAGCGGGCGTGAGTGGCCCATTAGCCGTGGGCGGTCGGGGCGTTACATATATATTGAGCGAAGAGTATAAACTTCAGTATATAGAGCATGTGAAAAGTTTTCAGTATCATCTAAAGTTGAGCGTTTGACCGACTGAATTTTAAACTAAAATGAAGAATATAAACTTCAGAACATAAAGCATTTATCAAAAACTCAATATTTTTAAAAGGGTTAATCCAAGGATTTTGAAAAAATTCAAAAATATGAAAATCTTGTTTTAGTGTATAGTTTCATCGAGCACTAACATAAGATGATGGTCAAAGAGTTTATAACCTTTATAGTCTCCGTTTCTGTAGATAATGAAGATTTTATAATGTTAATTCCATTGATCTAGACAATATATGAAAATTTACTAAACTAAATATTAAAAAATAGAATGATTCGTATATACCAAGAAAAATAGTTTAGAATACATTAATTCAAATGTTGAATGTGGTTTAAATTTTTTAAACAAAAATGAAGAGTATAAACTTCAGTATAGAGAGCATTTACCGAAAACTCGTTATTTTAGAAGGGGTTAACCCACGGATTTTGGAAAAAAAAAAATATGAAAATATGGTTTTAATGTATAGTTTCATCGAGCAATAACATAAGATGATGGTCAAGGAGTTTAGAACCTCTGTTGTCTCCGTTTCTCTAGATAATGAAGATTTAAAAATGCTAATTCCACTAATCTTGGCAGTATATGAAATTTTAGTAAACTAAATATTAGTGATTCCTATATACCATTAATGATAGTTTAGAATACATTAATTCAAATAAAGAATGTGGTTTGAAAATTTTAAAATAAATTGAAGAGTATAAACTTCAGTATATAGAGCATTTACCGAAAACTCATTATTTTAGAAGGGGTTAACCCACGGATTTAGGAAAAATTTCAAAAATATGAAAATCTGGTTTTAGTGTATATTTTCATCGAGCACTGATATAAGATGATAGTCAAATAGTTTAGAACCTATGTTGTCTTCGTTTCTCTAGATAATGAAGATTTTTTATAATGATAATTCCACTAATCTAGGCAGTATATGAAATTTTAGTAAACTAAATATTAAAAAATTAGAATAATGCATACATACCATGAAAGATAGTTTAGAATAAATTAATTCAAATGTAGAATGTGTTTTAAAATTTTAAACAAAGTGAAGAGTATAAACTTCAGTATATAGAGCATTTACCGAAACTCATTATTTTAGAAGTGGTTAACCCACGGATTTTGGAAAAATTTCAAAAATATGAAAATCTGGTTTAGTGTATATTTCATCGAGCACTAACATAAGATGATGTTCAAAGAGTTCAGAACATATGTAGTCTCGGTTTCTCTAGATAACAAAGATTTTATAATGCTAATTCCATTGATCTAGGCAGTATATGAAATTTTATTAAACTATATATTAAAAAATTAGAATGATTCCTATATACCATGAAAGATAGTTTAGAATACATTAATTCAAAAGTAGAATGTGGTTTGATATTTTAAACTAAAGTGAAAGTATAAACTTCAGTATATAGTGCATTTACCGAAAACTCATTTTTAGAAGTGGTTAACCCACTGATTTTGGAAAAATTTCAAAAATATGAAAATCTGCTTTTAGTGTATATTTTCATCGAGCACTGACATAAGATGATGGTCAAAGAGTTCAGAACATATGTAGACTCCGTTTCTCTAGATAATGAAGATTTTATAATGCTAATTCCATTGATCTAGAGTATATGAAATTTTAATAAACTATATATTAAAAAAATTGGAATGATCCTATATACCATGAAAGATAGTTTAGAATAAACTAATTCAAAATGTAGAATGTGGTTTGAAAATTTTAAACTAAAGTGAAGAGTATAAACTTCAGATAGAGAGAATTTACCGAAAACTCAATAATTTTGAAATTTACCTAAAACTCAATAATTTGAAGTGGTTAACCCACGGATTTTGATAAAATTTCAAAAATATGAAAATCTGGTTTAGTGTATAGTTTCATTGAGCACTGACATAAGATAATGGTCAAATAGTTTTAGAACCTCCATTGTCTCCGTTTCTCTAGATAATGCAGATTTATAACGCTAATTCCACTAATCTAGGCAGAATGAAATTTTAGTAAACTAAATATAAAAAAATTAGAAGATTCCTATATACCATGAAAGATAGTTTAGATATAATTATTCAGATGTAAGAATGTGGTTGGAAAATTTTAAACTAAAGTGTAGAGTTTTAACTTCAGTATATAGAGCATTTACTGAAAACTCATTATTTTAGAAGGGGTTAACCCACAGATTTTTGGATAAAATTCAAAATATGAAAATATGGTTTTAGTGTATAGTTTCATCGAGCACTAACATAAGATGATGGTCAAATAATTTAGAACCTTTGTTGTCCCCTTTTCTCTAGATAATGAAGATTTAAAATGCTAATTCAACTAATCTAGACAGTATATGAAATTTGAGTAAACTAAATATTAAAAAATTAGAATGATTTCTATATACCATGAAATATGTTTAGAATACATTAATTAAAATGTGGTTTGAAAATTTTAAAATAAAGTGAATAGTACAAACTTCAGTATATAGACCATTTACCGAAAACTCATTATTTAGAAGGGTTAACCCACGGATTTTGGAAAAAAGACAAAATATGAAAATCTGGTTTTAGTGTATAGTTCATCGAGCAATAACATAAGATGATGGTCAAGGAGTTTAGAACTTCTGTTGTCTCCGTTTCTAGATAATGAAGAATTAAAAATGCTAATTCCACTAATCTTGGCAGTATATGAAATTTTAGTAAACTAAATATTAGTGATCCTATATACCATTAATGATAGTTTATAATACATTAATTCAAATTTAGAATGTGGTTTGAAATTTTTAAAATAAAGTGAAGAGTAAAACTTCAGTACATAGAGCATTACCGGAACTCATTATTTTAGAAGGGTTAACCCACGGATTTAGGAAAATTTCAAAAATATGAAAATCTGGTTTTAGTGTAATATTTTCATCGAGCAGTGACATAAGATGATGGTCAAAGAGTTCAGAACATATGTAGTCTCCGTTTCTCTAGATAATGAAAGATTTATAATGCTAATTCATTGATCTAGGCAGTATATAAAATTTTAGTAAACTATATACTAAAAAATTGGAATGATTCCTATATACCATGAATAATTGTTTAGAATATATTAATTCAAATGTAGAATGTGGTTTGAAATTTTAAACTAAAGTGAAGAGTATAAACTTCAGTATATAGAGAATTTACCGAAAACTCAATAATTGAAATATAGTTAACCCACGGATTTTGATAAAATTTCAAAAATATGAAAATCTGTTTTAGTGTATAGTTTCATCGAGCACTGACATAAGATGATGGTCAAATAGTTAGAACCTCCATTGTCTCCGTTTCTCTAGATAATGCAGATTTATAATGCTAATTCCACTAATCTATGCAGTATAATGAAATTTTAGTAAACAAATAATAAAAAATAGAAAGATTCCTATATACCATGAAATATAGTTAAGAATACATTAATTCAGATGTAGAATGTGATTTGAAATTTTTAAACTAAAGTGTAGAGTTTAAACTTCAGTATATAGAGCATTTACTGAAAACTCATTATTTTAGAAGGGTTTAACCCACAGACTTTTGGATAAAATTCAAAATATGAAAAATATGGTTTTAGTGTATAGTTTCATGGAGCACTAACATATGATGATGGTCAAAGAATTTAGAACCTCTGTTGTCCCCGTTTCTCTAGATAATAAAGATTTTTAAAATGCTAATTCAACTAATCTAGACAGTATATGAAATTTGAGTAAACTAAATATTAAAAATTAGAATGATTCTATATACCATGAAAGATAGTTTAGAATACATTAATTCAAATGTAGAATGTGGTTTGAAAATTTAAAATAAAGTGAAGAGTATAAACTTCAGTATATAGAGCATATACCGAAAACTCATTATTTTATAAGGGGTTAACCCACGGATTTTGGAAAAAAAACAAAAATAGAAAAATCTGGTTTTAGTGTATAGTTTCATCGAGCAATAAAATAAGATCAGGTCAAGGAGTTTAGAACCTCTGTTGTCTCCGTTTCTCTAGATAATGAAATTTATAATGGTAATTCCACTAATCTAGGCAGTAATGAAATTTTAATAAAACTAAATATTAAAAAATTGGAAATAATTCCTTTATACCATGAAAGATAGTTTAGAATACATTAATTCAAATGTAGAATGTGGTTTCAAAATTTTAAACTAATGTGAAGAGTATAAACTTCAGTATATTAAACATTACCGAAAATTCATTTTTTAGAAGAGGTTAACCCACGGATTTAGGAAAAATTTCAAAAATATGAAAATCTGGTTTAGTGTATAGTTTCATCGAGCACTGCATAAGATGATGGTCAAATAGTTTAGAACCTCTGTTGTCTCCGTTTCTCTGGATAATGAAGATTTTATAATGCTAATTCAATTGATCTAGGCAGTATATAAATTTTACTAAACTAAATATTTAAAAATTAGAA
>NC_079519.1:736526-739241 GCF_000801105.2 Raphanus sativus | reverse complement strand
TTATTGGTTAATTACTAATGGCGGAGGAACATCCATGTCAGACGCCGGAAGGCCACCGTCTCTGCGTTAACAACTGCGGTTTCTTCGGAAGCTCAGCCACCATGAATCTCTGCTCCAACTGCTACGGCGACCTCCGCCTCAAGAACCAGCAGCAAGCCTCCATGAAATCAACCGTCGAATCCTCCCTCTCCGCCGCATCTCCTCCGTCGTCGTCACCGGAGATCGCGCCCGTCCTCCAAATCCACGCGGCGGAACCGCAGATCCCGGCGACGGAAAAACAAATCCCGACGGCGACGGAGGAGCGGCAGCCGCCGCCGCCGCAGCGGCCTAACCGGTGCACCGCGTGCAGGAAACGGGTCGGGTTGACCGGGTTCATGTGCCGGTGCGGGACGACTTTCTGTGGGGCCCACAGGTACCCGGAGGTTCACGGGTGCACGTTCGATTTCAAGTCGGCTGGGCGCGAGGAGATCGCTAAGGCTAACCCGTTGGTCGTAGCCGCGAAGCTCCGGAAGATATGATCTGAGCCGTTGCTTTGCGTTTACCGTGAAAACAAACCCCCGATGCTCTCTGTGAATCTCAGCCGTTCAAGCCATGGTTGTTATGTTGAAACATACTTTATGTTACGGACATGTGTTGTTACGTAACTAAAGGTTGAGGCAGTTTTCATTCACCTTTTTAATTATTTTCCTTTTCTTCCGGAAGAATTTTAAGTTTTATAATTGTGTGGCTTATGCTTGTAAAAAAGAAAAGAGATTTTATTTTGGGAAAAAGAAAGAAAATATGTAAAATTGTGTGTCTCGCTTTTTTAATACTCCCTCCGTTTTCTTTTATAAGTCATTTTAAAATCTTACACATAGATTAAAAAAAACATAAATTTCTTATATTTTCTAGACAAAACATCATTAATTATTTACACAACCACAAATCAACCAATGAAAAAATAGAAGACATATTATCATTGGTCATACAACATTAACTGTTAATAAATTTTACATAGAAATCCGAAAACATCATATAATTTAGAACAAAAAAATTCCTCTAAAACGACTTATAAAAGAAAACGGAGGGAGTATTTATTAGCAACAGTTGACAAAAAAAAATATTTATTAGCAACAACGTTTTCTTGACCAAAAAAAAAGACAGTTTTAATAATAGGGCTGGGCATTTTATCCGTTAAATTTGACTCGATTCGTTATTTGTTGCTATCCGTAAGCTTTCGACGCAAAGCAAATACTAAAATTCAATATCCGTCAAAATCGAAGCAAATCACAAATATTAAAATTTTGGGAAGCGAATATCCGATCCGATCTGTCAATATATAAATACATGTATATTTGATTATATTTAAAGTTTTAAATGTATAAAATTATATAATTATTATTCTAATATATTATTTGATAGATTCTATTCATATTATTACTTATATAAAAGTATTACATAAAAGGAAGAGAAAATATTTATGACAATTATAGTTTTTTCTTAAGTTTTGTGTTATTATAATTTTAACTAAGTTTAAAAATTTACAAAATATGAAGATTCACTACTTCTTTTAATTTTTATCTTTTATATCATGCAAAAAATATATTTTACAAAACAAATTTGTATCAAATTTTTAAGATTATTTGTATTAATCAAAACAAATGAGAGATCCGTAAGTATCCGCGAATATCCGCAAATATCTATTTATTTTCCGGATATCCATTTTTCTGAATATCCGTATTTTTCCGAAGCAAAGCAAATCGAAAAATCAGATATCCGTAACATTCGAAGCAAATCACAAATACCTTCAAAAACCCGAATATCCAATCCGTGCTCAGGCCTAAGTTTTATCATCTTTCAGCCGGTTAGCTTGTCACTAGGACATCCAAGGCAATGACATGAGGTCCGAGTGTTGTTTATGATAAAGATCAAAAGGAGCTTCGGACCGAAACTGCAGTGGGTAGAGGTTTAAGTGTGATGATGAGGGCAGGGGCGTACCCAGCCAAGTTTCTAGTGTGGGGCATGCAGTGTAAAAAAGAATTTAGATCAAAGACATCTACATAAATTTATGTTATATTATCAAAGGAAAAGACAAATTTGGTATGGGGCAGAGGCCACACCCACCTAGAGCCTTCCTGCGTCCGCCCCTGAGGGTGAAGACGTTTATGGCTTGAGATTAATCCACTAGTATGGAGCTAAGTCTAAACTCTAGAGACACACAATAAAAAATGTAACTAATGCAAAAAAAATATTTGCAAAAATTAACTACGCCGTAATCTTAAGCTGGTTAATTGCAGGGGTTAATTGGTTATCTATACTATTAAAGCAAAATAACTAATATGTATTTGCCATTGGTTTTTGAAGTTAACTACAATGGTATGCTATTGCTTTTTTAAAAGAAAACTAGATTTTGACCCGCCCTTAAAAGGGCGGGTATATCTTTTGTTTTTCTTTTTTTTTATATTTGTATTTTCTAATCATATTTTTGTTTTCTATACAATATTTTTTCTAAAATGATTATAAAAAATTTAATCAATACTATTAAAATAGTTGGACCGTACTTATATAATCATATTTTAACAGTATTGATTAATGTTTGCATGAACTATTTTAGTTGGTCTATTAGATGGATTAAGATTTTAGGTGAGAGTTTTGACCCTAAAAAACATAATATTATTTTATTTAAATATTTATAGAGTTATTGTTATTAAAATATTATTTTATTTAAATATTTAT